>NW_010127155.1:0-21809 GCF_000699245.1 Pterocles gutturalis | reverse complement strand
TGCTCCACCATACACCCAGCCACTTGTCACTCCTAAACCACTCATGGCAGCTGGCCACAGCCAGGGGCTTGTGTCCCACCATGCCGTCACCTGAAGCCAGCAGGTCTTTCAGCAAAGACAAAGGATAAGTCTTAGGGTTGATGGAATGACTGCGGTTTTTAGGTACAAGCAGCTCCCTGAGTTGGGTCAAGGGATTGTTTTCTCCCTCTGTCTGGATGGAGATTGAAATCACAGTGTGTGGCAAGGATCATGCAGACCAGGAGGGAGATTGCACCACTGAGGTCCAAAGGTGGGACCAAATTTCAGCCCTCTTTTTGCGAGAGAAGGGTCTCTGTGGTGTCTATCCTGGCTCTACTCCTCAGCCGAGGCCCTGAGCCCCTCAGCAGCAGTGGTGTGGAGGCTGCCGCCGCCATGCAGCAAACACGAGGTGCTGAGCAACCACAGGAGCTGCTGCTGCTGAGAAACATTGGCCCGAAATGCTCCAGCACATAAACCTGTTTACTTCCTAACATAATAATCCTATGGATAAGGGAATGATCAGAAACCTACACAATCTGAATAAGGATCGTATTAACAGATGCAAATAATTCAGGCAGCTGAATCAACAGATATTTTCTTACGTATTTTCTTCCCCAATCCATATTTTAAAGCTTACTCACAGCCTCTTGCAGGACAATAGACTTTCTCCCATGCATTTGGCAGTGTGGGGAATGAGGTGTTTGAAAGAAGCAGGAAATGAGTTGTTCCATTGCAAAATACTTAAATCCTCTGTGCTGGTAGAATATAAACGCAAATGCTTAAACATATTCCTGTATTCTATCCAGCCATAGGGAGAAATTGCTCTCCCAGACAGATAGCCTGCTGCTGCTGAGGTCCCTGAAAGGTTCCACATCCTGAGGGAAGATACAGTTGAAATTAGCATGCCTGCCCTGTAGTGTCATCCAGGCAGTTGTGGCTGCAGGGGAAAAAAAAACCCAACCAAACAACAACAAAAAAACCCAGATTAATAGGTTGGCAAAAGGTGTTTAATTCTTACAGGGAAAATTTCGTCTTGTGAAGGTGGTAAGTGATTCCCAGGGCAGGAGATGAAGCACATCATTTTGCCCCAGTCCACTCACACCTGTTTGAATATTAGGTGATGCTTTGTAAGGCACTGTAAACTTTAGAGCTTCCTTTCTTTTTTTAAAAAAAAAAAGCATATTGTGTTCATTCCCATTTTGTAGAATTATTGCAGGATCAGTGGATATCTACTTCTCCTGAAAATAGCTTCTTTACATTTTGTAGTTCCATGAGAAAAAAAGTGAATCCTAGGTTTATTTTGTAGGTCACAATATATCTTCTTCAGGCCATCAAAAGCCAAAGTTTAAATATAACAAACTCTCACTGTGCCATACAGTTTTATGAGTGTATGTGTGTGTGTTCATGTGCATATACCTGCATGGTCTAGTGCAAAAGAACAAACAAAACAAAACAAAACAAAACAAACCAAAAAACACAGTTTATCTTTTCTCATGGATAGCACTCATTGCCTGATCCTCCTTTTTCTCCAGGCTTTGTCACACATTCCTAACTGTTTCATTTTCTTTTTCTTTGCATACCTGCCAGAATCTTCATCTGCCCACAGAAAAATTTCTGGTATGTCTGTCACTCTGTTTATATAATTGCCAGCACAACTGTTCTGGCATGCTTGTTAGTTTTCTAACAATAACACCAGACTCAATTTGAAACCAAAATGACGCTTAAAAATAGTGACAAAAATGCAAAGGTATGAAATACCAAACACAAATTATTGTATTTCTTTCCATTTCTAAGCAAAAAGTCTTGCTTATCTTCATTTTCTCTGCTTGCATGACCCCTCCAGAATGGCAGCAGCCAGCAGCACTCTGCTGAACTCATTGCACATTCATTCACCACCTCTGCATGACCTTGTCACACTGAGGCTCTGAGCGAGGCTGGCTGAGCTCCCGTTTCAGCTCCCCTGATCCATTTTGAGAAAGAAACTGGAAGAGAAATAGAGTACAGAAGAGCACTTTTTCTCTCTCTCTCTTTTTTTTTTTTTTTTTTTTTTAGGGATGTCATGCATACAAAGCCAGATAGATCCTGAAATAAAAGCTCTTAAAGATAAGGTTGGGATTTATTTTCTTTAAGCCAGTTGTTTAAATAGTTAGTCATCTGTAGTTAGTCACTCCAGGCTAGGCAGCCATGAAGGGAAATTTGCACCTCCAAAGGCCAAAGACCCTAAGACTGTAGGTGTCTACAGCTGGTCAGATGGATCCTTTGTGGAAATACCTGTTTCTCACTGTTGACTATAACTGGAGCCCAATATTCTCATTGAAATTAAAGGATTCTTGATACACGAGGGAAAAATGTAGTCCTGCTCTGATGTGGATAGAGGGCTACCAGAAATAAAATGATTGATCTTTTGGTGAATGTGGCCGATGCTCTTTGTTTCTTAATTTCTTAAGCAGGGCAGTAATATGTGCATTTGCAAGGTGCAAAAGTTGAGATCTGGTCCAAGCAGGATGCTTACTAAATTACATCATGACAGGTTGAGTGGATGTGGAATTCATTGCCACAGTGGTGGCCACTTGTGTTTTTCTTCCCACTTGTGTTTTTCTTCCATTTGCTTGACTGTGTTTACTCATTTAATTTTCCTGAAGGATTGCTCCCAAGGTTTTTAGGCTGCATGTTTGAACTACATGCTATGTTTGTTGAAGAGATGCCATAATTTTGGAGTAATATTTCTTTTCCAAAGAAAACTTTTAAAACCTACAGCAGCAATATGCTGGTGCTCCAGGTAAACCAGTGAGAAGAAACTCCCTCAGGGAAGCGGATACATGGTTCAAAATCATTATAATTTTTTTTAAACAAAGAACAGATTTTTTTTTTTGAAGGGGATAATCCTGGCAGTAATTTGGATATTAAGCATGACGGTGATCTACAAAGGAACTTAATAATTTGCTTGACTTTAAGCACATGATTAGTCTCACTGTCTATTCACATGCTAAATGTAATACTTACGCACTTTGTTAAACATAGATATGCTGCCAGAAAGTGTCACTGTAATTAGATTGTTACAACAATGCATATATGAACCTTACAGAATAATTTCCCTGATTAGCATGATCATTACTAAGAGCACCTTCTTTCAGAGAATATAGTTGGTTTTAGAGGTTGTCTTTATTAAAAAAGCTTTTGCACAGAATGGGAGAGTGCCTTTTATGATGTTGCTGGTGAGCATTTACACTACTATATTTTTAGGGAAACACTGCACTCTGCAGGTGAAAACTCTTCCCTATCTTGCAACATGCTGGGAAAGTCTAGGGAGAGAAACACAGATTCTCTGGTGAGCACTTCATACTTGTTAACTGAGGAAGTGCATTGTCTGCAGCATCCTTGCAAATGGGAACAAGTCGTCTTCCTTTCCTTCTCAACTTCTTAACTTCTAAAGAATAACCAAAAGTATTAAAGGAAACTTATCGACATTCTGTAATATTTCCTGCAGTAAAAAATGTGTAACTGTGCAATAAGTGCAAGTAGGCTGTTCACATAATTTGCAGGGCTCAATAGAAAGTTCCACGGCAAATATGAATGCCCTTTTCTATTTCCTGATGATAATCCTACAAACTGAATTTCCAGTTAGAAATAGGAGCAGTGAGTAAGGCTCAGCCCCAAGCCTATTCTGCTAAACTGAGTCCCTTACTAATGATTCTATGATTTACCCCTCCTCATGCGCTACCTTGCAGCCTTATAATCTCTCCCTAGTTTCTGTTTTCTGATTTCTGGCCATTAGATGGCAATCGTGACCATCATGTGCTTCCTGCATTCATCTCTGATGGCCAGCAGACTTGGGTGCCCATGTTCCTAAATGGAGCTTTCCTCTTCCCTCTCTGCCTTTCTCATTTCCAGTAGCAGTAGTTATGCAGAGGCTGGTTGGCAGTGAGTAACCTGGGAGAAAGGAATAGCTTGTGCTCAGAGGGACAGAGTTGTCCTGGCACAAGAAATGTGCATGCAGCTGGAAGGAGCAGCACTGCATGTTAAGGCTGCCAGGAACTCTCCTTTGTGTGGTTTTCTTTCCAGTTGCCCTGAAGTGCACTAAGTGGTAGATCACTGTCTGGCATTTTCAAGGCATTACAATAGCTTTCTGACTGTTAACTTAAAAAGTTTCAGGTAAATCTATTAATTCCCAAGAACGGGGTTATGATGCAAAGTCTTTTAGTTGAGAATCTCTGTTGCCACCCTCCCTTCTGGCAGGGATTTGACGCTTGCCATATGAATCACCCTGAGGCATACTGCTGACTTTGTCCATGGTATGGCCCTTAAAGAAGTCCGCAGGGTTGGTAGAGACTGGTGTGCGTTTGGCCACAGTGTGTTCTGCCCTTTCCCTGGTTGCAGAGCTGCCACAGATGCTCCCTCTGTGGGCGGTGCCCACCAGCATCTCTGTGTGCAGTGTGCCCACACACCTGGTCAACCATGCAAGCCCACGCTCACACGTATGGTACTCAGGATCAGTAACTGTGGTGCAAAGCTGCAGGCTCTGGGGAGCTTCTGAATCCACGCTGGAGGCAGCTGTTGTTACCTGCCTGTGGCCACATGCAGATTTTCAGTTTGGCTGCAGGAAAGCCACCCTCTGCAGCCATCTGAAATTCCCCATGTTGGCAGACACTTCTTCTGCCTTCCTCTCTCCATGGGGAAGGTGGATGGTACTTTGTAAGTCCCCATTCAGTGTTTAATCCATAATTTTCCCTTCAAGTGGCTCCAGACTTCCAGCACATCCCTGCTCCACCAATGTACAGGTGGCAGTGGGAAGGCAGGATGACTCCTGTTGCTGTTAAACTGGAAGGGGAACTCATAACCCACCCGTCATGGGAATACCCTTCAGTATGAAGCAGAGCCTCTGCCTTTGAATTCTGGGGCCTCCCCTGTAGATGGCTTTTGCCAGTGTTAAAATCTACTGGAGATCAGCTCTTCCAGGAACACATCTTATAATCAGGGAAGTAGGAGCACCCTTACATTTTTAGGGCATCATCCATGCCCTGGCAGAAACACCAGTGGCTCCAAAGGGTTAAATCTGGGTGCACCTTCTCTTTAATGGGCCCCGAAGCAGGCTGGATACCCTGTGCTCTGACTAGAATATCTTTTGTTCAGGTATGTATGTTCCTTATGGCAACAAGCCAAAAAGCACATTTATAACCCCATCATAAATATCTACTACCCCTTTTCTCAAGCTTCCTGTTGACAACAACTGCTGCTGGCTACATCAGGATTTGTAACATATTGAAGAAGAAATTTCCAGCTATCTTTAGTAACCCACAGCTACGTAGGCAGGAACTCCATCGTTTTTACGTGTTGTGCTACTGGGCTGAGACACTTCCATAAACATCTCTTTCTTCTTCTGGCAGTTCTGCAGATCCCGCCAGCCACCTGCCGTCAGAATGTGGGATCCTGTCAGAATGGGCCTGTTCCCCTGCTCTGTAGTCAAGGTGCAGATGATGTATGCAATCCTTTTGTCTTTCCAGTATGAAATGGCTCTGTCTAATACCCTCCATATCTAAAATTCAGGCACATTTCCCTGAAAATCCTCCCTCCCTTCTCTTTCTTTTTTTCCCTCTGAATGACCACCTCACCTTAAACTCTTCCGTCATCCAGAAGAGGTCCTCCAACAGATGATCTAGCCATGGTACCTCCGTGGCGTGGCACATACATGCAACGCTCATGAGTGTGCTTAGCCAGAATAGCTGCATGTCCTACACAGATAAGTGCCTTCTTTTTGTAGCCCCAACACGGCATGACAAGCTGTCCATAATGCAGGGTCAGTCATCCCCCAAAAGCATTGTGCTTTTTTTGTTCTTTTGCCTGAGTTGAGAAATACTGGGAGCTTTCCACTGCTTCCTAGCTTTGTTGCCTGGATTGCAACTCTACGTGCCTTGTCTCCTTCTCGTGAAAGAAGGCCAGAGCCACATGGTGCAACCTGCCCAAAGGACAAGCTACCTGATTTGGGTGAGGCTAAGGCTGGAGATGGGAGAGGAACCTGCGCCTGGGGGGTGTGATTGTGTTTGGTGAAATGCGACGGTTGAACCCCCGAGATTTGAAAAAGAAATGGCACCTTGTGGCTAAGCCATGATGTCACCTGGTGCAATGACCAGAGCTGAAACTGTAGAGCCATTTCTAATATTGGTGTTTTCAAAATACTGAAGGCTTAACTTCCACCTTCTAATTTTGTTCCTTTATAATATTTCTAGTTGTATATTTCTGGCCCATACTCTGAGAAAATTAGTTTTTATGCCATTTCTAGAGAGAATTTCCCCATACTGACTTTATAATTTCTTTGATGGGCGTTTGTCACATTAAAAAGTTAAGTAAAAATAATGTTATTTGATCTGTTTCTAGTACATTCAATTGTAAGGTATTGATGTATTTTACACACTTTAGCTTTTGCCGCTGTTGATAAAGGATTTATGTTGAAATCTGAAAACCTGGCAGCCTAAGTTGTTGTGGAGTATTTCTGGGTTTTGATAGCCCTCAGTAGCAGCTGACGAAGTGATGTGGAATTCACAAGCAGTGAGATAGTCAAAGCAGTCTTTCAAAGAAGGCGAAGCTTTGCTTCTGGGGCAAGTGAAACATGAGGAAGGCAAGTCAGAAGTTATATTTGCTAAACTGGTATTTCACTTTCTTTTCTTTGAAGTGAAGATGATTTTTTAAAGTTGCCAGGACCAAGAATCCTTGTAAATCTCAAAGTTTTAAAAGCACTATAAGACAGTAAATACAATATAGGAATATGACATCTACACAGCAATAGAAATATATTAAGGACCAGAAATCATGAGCACACCGTTTTGTACATGAGAACTCCTTCTGCATGTAATATTTCCCAAGTTAGTGTTCATAACAGTCTGTTAAAAAGCAAAACCAAAAGTCTGTTTGGCTTTTTAACATAAATGTTTATAAGAATACTGCGAGTTATGACACTGTACCAGTAGATAGTACTGAAGAATATGCAGCAGAGTTCTGGTTTTTAAGGGCTAACATAATAGTATTGGTGTGTCCAGAAGATGGCTTTCTCTGCATAGATCTTTCCTTTACCTGTTTCATTACCTGGTTGCTATTAGTGATGCTTACAGAAAGAGATTTTACATTTTTAAGCATCACAGGACTTCATTAAGTATCATACATTATTCAAGTGCCCTGCGACCGTATTTAAGAATAAGAAATTAAAAGAATCTATCACAAAAAGAACTTTCTGCCAGTCACAGAAGTGTGGATTTTGTGACAGAAGGCTGTGGAAACGTCTTACTCCAGAAAGTCTACCAGAGGGAAGAAATCTTTGCTGAAAAGAGAAAGAACTACTTTGAGGTAAATACATTACTGATGCATAGGCTACTGTGACTAATGGCATCACGGAGCAAATCCTGTTCAAGGATCCCCAATCCAATGGTCCATTCTGGACAATAGTTAAAGATATGCAATCATGTTAGCTTTAACTCATTTGGCTGTAAAATTCAATGCTGAAGGAAAAGGAAAATGGGATTTCCTTGAAGATTGCAAATGCACTGGTAACTGCTGGGGAATTTTCTCTTTCTACCAGCTGCTGGTCATGCCACCTCACAGAAAACATTAGTGTGAAAGTTTCTGGTTTTTCAAGCTTTCATTAATCATCATCAGAATTAAAGATAGAAAGAGTATGTAAATACTGATACTTGGTCTATTTTTACCACCTCTTTAAAAGCAAGAAAATGAAAATAAAACATGAAACTACTTGTGGAAACTCCCTGAATGTGGAAGAATTAATTTCTTCATTGAAACAGGGTTTTTGTTAAATTTAAATGGATGGTGAAAATAGATAGTGAAGATGTTGTAGTTTTGACAAACCCTTTTACAGACAATGTTCAGAAAAAAAGGCTCGGTGTTGTAGAGGTGACACATCTGAAATTTTCAAAACTAAATTGTTTCACATTCTGACATCAAACTGAAATTTTATTTTAAAATAATTCATCAAACTGATTTCTAAAAGTTTTGCAACGACGGGATTTAAAATTAAGCTGTTAAATGATAAATTATTTAATTAAAATTTGTAATAGTTTTTCCAGATTTTTAAGTTCATAAAAAGTTTCAGAATTTGACAAATTTTCCATATTTGTTTGGGAATAATTGCTTAATGTTTCAGATTCTTTTGCAAGGTAGAAGCCTGTTTCTGCACTACTCAAAGCATAAGGAACAAAGTTATTATTAACTTTATTAACTCCTTCAACAGATTTTTCAAGTGTTGGATAAATTTAAGTCCCAACTGGATGTCTTTAATTCCACGTAGTTGAAGGAAGCATGGATTTTGTGCCTTATTTCGTCATTCTTAAATCCCTTTCAAAATAATAATTGTTTAATTTCTGATCTTAATTTAATTTTCTCTGTGCAGCCTGGTTCAGATTTTCCAGGGAGCCTTTGGGAAGCAGGAAACCTTGAAAACGTCTTTCTTTATGAATAGTTTGGGAGTGAACCATAGACGATGAAGGTGGAAGGATGACACCTAATATAACGTAAGGATCTGAAGCAGGCAGCACAATGGCAGCAAGAATATTGGTACTCACTGGTTTTGAGATCAAGGGTGGCTGCCCGAATTCTCAAGCTCACCTGCTAGTCAATGGAGATAGTCATGCTCCCAAACATTAGTGTCTGGACCTTTTGGAAAACCTTGTCTATCTCTGACTGTAGAGGAGCTGACATAGCCAACATAAGTATTTACGATGCCACATGAGAACATTTTCTGCTTGTGAAAAAGAGATGAATTAGCTAATTATTCAAATTAGCACAGAACTAAAGGCCCCTTGGAAGTGTAACAGTTTAGCCTATGTTATATGTATTATTTGATTCAAATAGTCTCCAGAAGCACATACCCATAACTCTGTCCCAGCTAATCTACTTGTGCCATTGCAGCTGCAGGCAGATTTTCCACTAAGTTCAGAGAAGACAATCACAAATAACTTGATTTTGCATGGAAATGATTTTTTCTTTTCTTAAATTCAGCTTTGAAGTCCATAAGGTTACCATCAAGAAAGGAGAAAAAATATTATTTTTAGGAATATTAATCTTTTCTTTGGGGAGGACAGAAATGTCTCTTGTATGAGAGAAATAATGTATTCCTCTAACACAATTAATATTCTAAGGAGCAAACCCATGTCTGTTGATGAAGTCCCTAAGTGCTTCCTTGTGTGCTTCCTCTGTGTTTCTTGTCTATTATTAAATAGCTCTATTTCAATTACTTTAAATAAATGATACTTAGCTGGTGATATGAGCCATGAAAAGTCTGGACTCCAACCACTGCTATATTGCCTTCAGGGAATTAAATAAGAGAAAGTATAAATCCAGTTTCCATTAGACAGGAAAATGTACTGAAACATGGGCAGGTGGTTGAGTACTTTGGTGGACAGGGAACTATTTGAACTGTAAAAAAATATTCCAAAATTAATGATGAAACAGGAAGAATAAATTAATTGAATTATAGACAAAGACAAAAGCATTTAGGAATTCCTCTGGAAAGCGAGATCATGACTATTTAGGATGTGTAAATCCATAATATATCTTTTTAGATTAAGACTGTTGAGAAAACTTCTCCCCAAATCACCATTATATCATTACATTTATGAATACAATCTTCTATTTATCTAATATGATTAGATTTCTCATAAAATCAGGACAAGGCTTTATAGTTTCTTACTCTTCCAAACTTCTGCAGTCTTCTCAACACAAATACCATGTTCCAATGAAATTACAGTCGCCTCCACAACTCAGGTAATTTCTCCATGCTGATAAAGCACTTTCTAAGCAAAGGTTTTTTTTTTCTGTCCCATCACTCAGTGGCATCTCTATGAAATCTGCTGTACTAGCTGCTATTTTCTGTGAGCCCTGCTGTTTCTAGACTACCAAAAAAGGCCAGCCTTGCCTAGCTCCCAGGCCCTTTCCTCCAGGCACAGGAAGCCCTCCTTTCCTCCAGGGCAAATTGAACCTTGGTGCTTTCCCTGTTGGTCACTGCTGCCTCTTGGGTGTCCTATGCAATGTGTGTGTCGTAGGGAGTGTTTTGTGTGGCTGTGGATGCAGAGCCAGGGACTATAATAGCCAAGGCTATTATAACAGTCAGAAAAATAAAAGAGCAAAAACAACATATTGGTGAAACCTCATCCAGGCATACAGGTCTATGTTCACTATGCTCTAACCTGCCTAATGTGTTGGTATTGCATATATGAAACCCGTTGTCAGTCATGGGATGCTTATGTTAACATTTACATACAGCCACTTTGAGAAATTGGGACTTGCACAGGCATGTTCAGAAGGATTCTCTTTGAAGCCCAGTTGCACTAGATAATTTAACTTCTTAGGCATGGAGGTGGCTGTAAAAAACCGAGATAAATTAGACTGCTGGCCTCACAAAAAAAATCTGTAAGCACGCTAGGATAACTCATTATGTTGAAACAAAAGTACCTGAAAGGAGGAAATGCTGTTGGCAAGATTATTATACATGTTTTAATAATTTAAATTGTTATTATTACTATTATTATATTACATTTATTACTACATGTAAAATTTTTCTTTTCAGCTTAGATGCTTTATTTGAGGGTTTAAGACTGTGCTCTCTATTCAAAAAGCACTGTAGTTTGCATAAATGCTGTGGACCATCAAGGAATTTCTAGTGGGGAATATTATTAAGTTTGTTGTGGGATATGTCAAGATACAACAGAGTACAAAGGTTTTTAAATTGATCTACATAACTGTTATCTCCATCTTTCCATAAATAGCTGAGATCGTTTCCATTGAACACTAGCTTTTCAAGAGAGTGGTTGACTTAAGTAGTCTCTGTGAGTGTAAAATGCCAAGTAACTTAATGAGTAGCTGAGGTCGGAAGGAACTGCTGAGATCATCAAGTCCAATCCCCTTTGAGCAGAACGGGATCAGCTAAGACAGGCTACTCAGGATTTTGTCCAGCTGCGTTTTGAATGTCTCCAAGGATGGAGACTCTAAGACCTTTATGGGCAACCTATTTCATTCTCATTCTTTTTCTTCTGAAGACAAGCGTTGTGGTCCTGCTTTTTGTTTTGTTTCCTCCACTCAGAATCCTGATCTCCACCATCTCATGGTCACTGCGGTCAACGATGCCACTGACCTTCACATCCTTGACCAGTTCTTCCTTTTTGTAAGTATGAGGCCCAGAAAGAGTGCCTCCCCTTGTCAGCTCCTCAGTCACCTGTGCCAGGAAGTTGTCATCAATGCACTCCAGAAATGAGCCGGATTTCTTGTGCCCCGCTGTGTTGTGCCTTCAGCAGTTATCAGGGTGGATGAAGTCCCCAGTGAGGACCAGGATGTACAGATGTCAAACAACTTCCAGTTGCCTGAAGAAGTCCTCATCTGTTTCTGCTTCCTGATCAAATGGTCTGTAGTGGACACCCACAACAGTGTCACTCGCGTTGATCTGCATGCTAATCCTGACCCACAGGCTCTCAGCTGGCTTATTGTGCTTTCTTACATACAGAATAACTCCACCACCTCGACATCCTGGCCCGTCCTTGCCAAAAAGCCTGTGTCCAGGATGACAGCATTCTGGCTATATGAGCTGTCCCCCCATATCTCTATGATCCTGATGAGATTGTAGCCCTCCATCTACACACAGACCTCTAATTCCTCCTTTTTTCCCCCACGCTGTGGGCATTAGTGTATTGTTCTTCAGAGGGACATCCACATGTGATTTCCAAGAAAGTGCAAGAGCTTCCGCCATGATTCTGTCCTCTTGATGCTTCCTTATCCATGTGCATACACTTGATGCAGATCTCCTTACGTCCTGTTTTGTTGCTTTCACGGTCTTAAAAAAAAAAAAAACAAAAAAGATATGAGTAAAGCTCAACTTACATTTTATCCCTGCCAGAGTAAAGTACTGCTTATTTTTACCAAGATCCAATGCCTCTAAAGTAGGTGGTTCATGAAAAGCATAATGAGAAACTAAGTCCAGTTTATGACTGGAGAAATCTAAATATTTAAAATTAGGTTGGAAAACAAAATCAGCACCATTCTGAGCTTTTCTAGTGCTATTAAAAGACAAATTCAAACACAGTATCCTCTGAACACCTTCAAATTTCAGTTTGTCAGTGAAGAAAAGCACTGTTTGAACTCTGAAGGATTTATCAAAGATGTTGCAGTGAGTTTTCAGCAAAGATCTATAATTTCTGAGCTTATCTTCTGGCAAGGGCATATTATTTACTCCAGGCCTATATCAGTTTTTGACTGATTTCCTACTAATAGCACTGTTGTTGCTACCCTGTGATAAAGGTGATATTCCGCTGCCATACAAAGAAATTCTACTTAGCTTACTGAAAACTGAGATCAACTCGCTTGATAAATAGGACTCCAAAACTGCAGGTAGGAAGTTTTTTAAGATTTCTGAAGGGCTTTATCTGTTCATTATAAAGTCCTTCAACATCACATGTCTTAAATACAGTTACTGGAGCGAAGCAGGTTATAGGAGTTGTTAGACATGTTTATATACCTGGGATTGCATTCCGTGATGAAGAGATGAGTCAAGAAGCTATAAATGACACAAAGTAAAAACTTACCCCTGGCCGTATCTTTTGTTGAGTAGCTGAATTCAAGAGTAGCAGGTTTTAGCCACAAAGCCCATTGGGAGGTTCAATATCTTCAATGCCACCCATGTCCCGGCAAGTGGAGGGCAGGGCTGGGGCAGTGGCACCCAGGCAGCCCCTTGGACAGCTCCAGGGGGTGGCCAGTCCCAGCCCCCAGGCACAGGTCCCCTGGGATGGGCAGTTTGTTTCAACCACCCAGGAGGCTTTTCATGGAGCCTCTTCCACATGAGGCATGGAAAAAGCAATGCTCTGTGAGGAAAGGTTTGCAATTTTGGGGAGATTTGTTTGGTTTGGGGTGCTTTGAGGGTTGGGTTTTTTTCTGGGGGGGGGATTACTGTGTGGCTGATTCTCTGCCAAATAATTCTTCCACTGTGTGAGTGCTGAAAGAAATGTTGCTGATGGAAAATGTGCAATTAATTCTCAAATTCAGAGTAGTTAAAGGAAATGGAAACCCATCTGGTGTTTTACATAAATGGTTTTCATCAGCCAGCAATTCCCTAGGATTTGATAAGTTACCAAAAGATGAATCTTTACTTTCCACCATTTTCTTGCATAAATCATGAGGCATTTCAATTGCCTTTGGATAGTGGTTCCTGTCTAGATTTATTTTCATCAGCTTGTTCAGGCCCTGAAAAGTATCTTCTAAAACTTTCTTCTTGCAGTTGTCTGAGTTTCATTTGAGTTACATTTTCACATTCTCCTTTCAGGTGACACGTACTACAGCCAAGAATGACAGAGGAGTTGTTCATTACAATATTAAGTGGCGGCATTTTGGATACTTGGTATGAGCCAGAATTTTGGAAATATCAAAGTATGATTCAAACAGACTTGTGACTGAGGCGTTCAAGGTTCCTTTAAAAAAAGAGAATTTGATTTTGCTATTAACAGGTACTTAGCACTAGCTTTAAAAAAGTCATATCATAAATACACTTGTTCACAGAGTGAGATTTTTCCAAGACATTGGTATACCTTGGGTTTGCTATTCCATCCAAACAATTTAAAACAAAGAGGCTAGCAACTGAATTTGCATTCATGAAGGGTCTTTGCAGAAGAAGGATTACTGAGTTCATCTGGGTTTCCATTGCTACTTTAGAGAAATTAGATGCCTCTCTAAATAAATACTAACAACATGGACAGTAGAGACTACTTAACAGAAATAGGATTTATTCCTAATGGAAGAAGAAATTGCTACAAATCTTTCACCTCTCTGAAAGGCTGGTCAGACTTTTGTTACTTTTACATGTTTGCATATGGGAATGTTTTTTTATTGCTATTATAATGCTCCAAAAACAGTTGAAGACAGGAAAAATTGAATGTGCCAGACCAGGCTTGTAGCACCAGCATTTGGGCATCTTTATTTCCCTGGTCAAATTTGTTCCTTTTTCTGGATGGAAGATTATGTATCATGGAAAGAGAGAAAACTACAGTAATCTTGTGAAGCACAATAATATTTATGAGCAAAGACAAAGCCAAAAAACTAGGATGTGTTTAAGAACATTATTATACAAACTAATACATGCATATGGTTAGAAAGAAGCTATTAAAATGTTGCAGACAAGATTCAGATAGGGAAACATGCAAAGAAAGAAAAAAGGAGAAGAATGTGAGATGACAGGACTATCATTAACAGACAGGCATTAAAATTGTGATTAAATGGTGATACGATAGCTATTCAACTGGTCTGACCACAGACAAGATTGTGCTCTGCAACTAGAAAGCAACAGAATGCAATAAAACTGAATTTAAAATTATCACGAACAACCAAACATGTCAAAATATTTAATAAAAGCATTTGAATTTTAGAATAGTCTGAAACAAAGATGAAAAATATCCGTAAAGTGAGATTACTATGCTTCAATGGCAGCACTCAGTATTTGATTAAAATACAGTGTTGTCTAAACAAATTCAAGTAATATTAGAAAATTATTACATTTCACCGTGGTAGGGTTACCTGGGAGACTTTGTAAGGCAATCCCAGTTTGTGTAATACCAAAAAGCATGCATTTTTGTAATATTTTTTTCCAGAAGCATAATTATTTTCCAGTCAGAAGCTGTGAGATTGATTCCAATGACACATACACAAAGCTACGTGTGAATAGAAATCGATGTTAAGAGCAGACTCGGCCTTTGATCTCTCAAATTCTCAGCAGCATTGCATGTGCTATAAAATATGAAAATATTAATCCTCTTTACCTCTCTGCCCTAAAAGATGTCATTCCAATAAAAGCTAGCAGAAGATATATGCATCATAACAGCAAAACTGGAAGCTGTCATCTACTGATCAATGACCCAGAGGGGCCAGTGTGTAGACAGAAATGATCTGTGGTTTTCTAGTGTTTTTCCTGGAGTAACTGAAAGTCACATTGACTTTAATTTCTATATCATTCTTTATCATGTGTATACTTACCCGGTGTAGGAATATTAGTTTTAATGACAAAATATGGCCAACTGGGACATAGCAGCATGATGAGCTGTTACACTAAGGATCACGAAGCTGGTGACCCATTCGGAAGGTAAAGCACAAAGGAGAGGAAAAGATCTGAGCACTGGGCCCACACAACTCTACACTTCCCTGCTTACTACCTTAAGTATTTATGTACTCCAGTCCCAAGCTTTCCTTATGTACGTGTGTATTTCTGTCTATTGCTTTCATAGGTCTTAAAAACAGAGTACCCAATGGGCACCTTTAGAAACTTCAGTGATTATTTTAAATATTATTCTCCAGGCCAATGCTGACAATATTCCAGTGAAGAGACAGCAAATAAGATAAACATGACTTCAAAATGCCCATACTAAATATTGTAAATAAAAGTATAAATAAATTTTATTTATTTCATGTACAAAGCCTAGAGCTTTGTACATAATTACAGCTGCATAATTTATTCCCACCAGCCTCAGAGAGCTTTAACAGCTCCTTTTCTTTTCCTTCACTTGGACAAGCTATTTAGAGAAAGAAAGTGCCCAAATGCTTAAATGGCTGTGTCCTGGGTTAAGCTGAGACAGAGTTAACTTTCTTCATAATAGCTAGCAAGAGGCTGTGTTTTGGATTTGTGCTCAGAAGAAAGCTGATAAAAAGCAATGTTTACGCGACTGCCAAGGTCTGCAGACTGGAGAAGCTGGGAGGAAGCACAGCCCCAGTTACCAGCCCAGGATTTGATCTTAGGTTCGGGATTGAGACCCAGAGTGGCCAATAATCTATTCCATAACATACATGTCATGCTCAGTATATAGGTGAGGACCCTCTGGAAGATCATCCTTTTTGGTTCTGGATCTCTTTTGCTCCAGATCATCTCACTCCAGGTGGTCGCTCTCCCAAGACCTTCCCCCCCCACATCCCGGTCAGCTCTCGATCTGGGACACTCAGACTGTTATCTCCGTTCTGTGAGTGCGATTTTGGGACTCTCCCTGCTCCAGGATCGTTAGCCGGGAACAGGCTGAGCCATGGTCATTGGGTGGGGAGGGGGCAGTATCACTGTGTATCACTCATTTGTATATTTGTATATAGTATTATTTTCAATATTATTGTAGTTTAGTTATTAAATTGTCCTTATCTCAACGCACGAGTCCTCTTTTCCATTTACCCCTTTAATTCTCTCCCCTATCCTCAGGTGGGGGGGCAATTGCGTGAGTGGGTGTGTGGTTTGGCCCCCAGCCAAGGGCAAACCCATCACAGGCTGAAACTTGTTCCAGTCTCAATTTTGGTGGCATTTGGGAAATTATATTGTGATTATATATATGATTATGTTTGATGTTATGAAGTTATTTTCATAGCCTTTACTCTGACAGTGGCTGTATCATTAGTGAGCCCATCAGTGAGGATGCAGCTCACTGGGATGTTTATAAAAGTTTCATAAAAGAGATAGAGACACATAAGCTAGGAGAGCGTGAGAAGCAGACAGGCTTTTAAGGCATGAGAAGCTGACTGATACTCTGAGGTGTCAGACAGGGCAATCCATGGGCTTTCTGCCTACTTACCTGAACAACAGCAGACTAACAGATACCTAAGGAAGGATGAACAAGGAAGAGGGACCTCACCTGCTGGTTGCTGGATGATTTCTGCTGATGCATACTATTTTTAATTTTGCTTTTTTAGTGAAAATAATGAGGTGTTCCCATTTTTGCTGGGATCGTGGCATGTTACCTGCAGAGCCAGGAAGGTCACAGCTTCAGTGGGACTCAAGGAATGGAGACGCTTAAGCAACACGGGACCCAGCAGAGCACTAAGAAGAAAGCAGACGTCTAGCTTTCAGGAGGAAGCTTGAAACAGAAAATCTGCACCATGGAAGTGTATCCAGATCACTCAAGAAAATGCAAGCCTTTGAATTCTGGCCAACTTCCATAGGTTCAAGTACCTCACATCCAAAGGCTGGATGCAATACTCCAGGACCACCCTGACAGTAAAGTGTGTGCAAGGTTTTTCTGCTACCAAAGGAAGGTGAATATTTGTTTCCTTCCCTCCCTGATAATCAGAGCAATAATTAGCTCTTCTGCGAGGGAAGCTGTTCCCACTGCACCCAGAATTCATCATGAATTTGAATGAAACCTCCGAGTGTCTCTTCTACTCTACTAGACACAACTGTAGACTTAGGGACAAATCCACAAGCCATAGGATTTGCAACAGATCCCAAGTAAGGAAAGAAGACCAAGAACTAAGGATGAAAAAAAAAAAAAATCACTCTGAAGATATTAACTGCAGTTCACTAAAAATGCATAATTCCACCCCCTAATCAGAGAAAAAAAAAAAAAAAGCAGAAAAACATTTTTTCATTGTTTTTGCCAGTAACATGAGGACAAGGATTCTGGCCCCCTGTTGTATTCAGCTTGGCAGACACAAACACACCAACATCTGCTCAGACTGGTGGTTAAGTGCATAAACCGCAGGAGGTGGGCAGGATTGCAAGCATGCCCCTCTCCCATACCGTTTGGCATGAGGATACTTCCACTCAATGCGCTGCCTGTTTTGAACTCCATCTTAAGATGCCTTTCTCTGTCCTATGCCCTGTAGAAGAAATCCAGCTGAAGGCTGTGAATTCAGCTCCCATAGCTGGCTGTTGCTTTAAAGATTGTTTTCTTTGGGAGCTTATATGCCTAGGCACCTTTGAGGATTCCCCTCAGCTGGGCTCGAAGTAATTAACTTTATTGTGCCTGAGTATCTGATCAGCCAGTTTCTATGATAGTAGGGAAAAGAGCCAGATAAACCCACAGCTGACATGGCTGAATACCAGGGACCACAAGGGGAGCAAACCTGGGAAAATTATCCTAATCATTGCATGCAGTCAATGTGAGAAGGGCAGAATCACCTGTAATGATCAATAGCAATATCTCATCAACAATTTTAGTAGCTTGAATATCGACGGTGCACTGTTCTGGGAGATCCCAACAGATCTTCCCTTGGCAAGATGAGGCTCCCTGTGTCTTTTATCTCGTTATCTCAAAGCACTTCACAGATACAAAATGATTTGGAAAGCAATTCTCATTATCTGCATTGCACAGATGATAAAGGCAAAGGGTAGAGAGGCTTAGAGAGTACTCCTATGTCCCTTAGGATGCACAAACAAATGTCCTACACATAAACAGTAAATACTCTTAAGGGCAGAAATTTCTTTGAACCTTAAGGTGGTGCCTTTCCCTGCATATCTCATAAGTAGCATCTGGCTGTGTTGTCCCAAAGGTGGGGGCAAACACGGCCTTTCTGCCGCCTGGACATGCTGCGGCCAGCTAGTGGCCAGCTGTGCCCCGTTCCCAAGACCTCCCTCTGGGCAGAGCAGGACTGGCTTCTGCCCCTTTCCTCCAGGCCAGATCAAAGATTAGTGAAACTCAGTCACCGCTACCTCTCGAGTGTCCTACACAATGTGTGTGTTGTAGGGGGTGTTTTGTGTGGCTGTGGATGTACAGCCAGGCACTTTGCTGGACAGGAGAGGTAGGTGTCACAGGCATCCCAGTAAAATAAATGTTTTGTGACTGCTGTCACAATGATGCTATTAACAGTAAATAGGAAATCATGTGAATCTCTGCAGACCAGAATAGACAGTGTCTGCTTGGCACCAGGAGGTGCTGGTTCTTTTTGGATCCCAGAAAGAAAGGCAAAAGCACTATCAGGAAAGTTATCCATGTTATTAATATACCATAAAAGGTGATAACAAGTTATAACATCTTTTGACCCCTATGATGCTGGGAACCCCAGAATGATACAACATAAAACAGACCTCTGGCCATGGCATGGCACACTGCCCAGACTTCCCATCCAAGGTGAGTCCCCCAGTGCTGTCATCTTCAGAGTTTTTATAGGATTTTCTTAGAAGCAAAGCAACTCTATTCATAATTTTTACTGTGGTGCAAAAGAATGTTTATAGGAAAACATGTAGCTTCACTTCAAGACAAAGTCAAGGATGTGCTCCTGGCATCATCACTGGTGACAAGTGGGTGTTGCTTATGGGCCCTTTGGTTACAAATAGCCAGCTGCATCCCTACAGCAAGGGACGTGAGCAGTACGGCACAGTCAGGTCATATGTGTACTACAGCATGGCACAGCACGAGCCTGCACTGGTCAGGCCAACTGCTGCATGGGTCGCTGTCTGCTCCAAGTGGACCCCCCCAGGGTTATTGTTTATGTGGTTATATGGAGTTGCACAGCTGTTTGTTGTTGCTACATGTGGTATAAAGGCATTAGCAGACTGTGTCCATTTGATGGAGTCATTGTTCTGTCAGTTTGCCTTTTCACTAGATGTCTTTTCAAGCCTTGCTCTGGCTCTCTTAGCATGCTGTAATTCAGATCAAGGTACCGAGGACAGCCTTTTTCAACAGCACATCCCACAAAAATCTCTGAAATCCTGTTAAGCCTTATCAGGAGTGTGAGCCAGGAGTCTCCAGGGGAAGCTTCAGCGGTCACAATAAGGCCAAAACTCTGCTCATTCGGTTTCACACGAGTAAATACACTGAAGAGTGTTAAGTGAAAGGCTTTCACTTTGTTGCTTTTCACAACCAGTATAGTAAGCACGGTTCAGTGGAGATAGTTACCTGTTTAACGTGAGCTACGCCAAGACGTGTTAGATTATTGAGATGCTTTAAAAATGTATTTCTTTCCCTTATCTGTCTATTGCCCCATAAAATTTTGAAGTGGTTTCTTTTGAGCGCTGATTCCTCAGGAGGATTGCTGCCTGGATGGTTGTCTCCACATGTAGAAAATGCATTCCAACACAAGCTGAAAACCTTCAGGTGAGGGAGATTTTCCATAAATGCCAGCTGAGATGTGAGTCTTGCCTGTTGTGGCTCAAGTCTAATACTTCTCATTTCTTGTAATGCCAAACTCCAAGTAAAATCCAATATGCTGTTTGATAGACAGATTTAAATATTTCAAATCACAGAGATTGAATTCAGTGCCATTCAAAGCCTGACTAATGCAATTTGTAGACAAATTCAATCAGGTAATTTCCCCAAAGCTTATTAACTTATCTGAGCTTAAACTGGTCTGAGTTAATGAATGTGAGGCTTTTGAAACTCAGATCCAGGGCTTTGGAAAGTCAGATATGTTGTGGTCTGAGAGCAGATAAATAAATAGTGCATGTTTTTGTCCTAGCAAGTGCATGAAAGGCTTAACTCGTCATCTTTTCACAAATTTAAATGGATTTTTTTCCCAACAAATTTTAACAGGCTAGTCTTATCCTAAAGGTGATATCTTGCAAATTAATTTATGTGAGATTATTAACACTTTAAAAGGTAATAAAATTGCGTTGTTTCATAAAGTTGATCCCAGAATAAAAAGCCTGACTTTTTTAGGGAAATGGAGTTTTCGAGTGATGTTTAGATAGGTCTTCAGAAACATAACCTGGAAGATTGAATCATTTTGAAGATACTAGAGAAGAAAAAGACTGTGTGATGTTTAGATACTGTCAGTATACCTTTTACCGAAAATTTGAAAATAACTTTATCCAGAAAGGTTGAACTTTACAAGAATTTTTCAAAAGCTATTTCATTGCTTAAATAATTCCTTAAAATTAAATGCAAGGCATAATACAGTTCACTGGGGCATTCTGTGAAGCCAGATGACAGGTACAAGAGTTAGAGAGGGCTAGTAAGAATTCAAGTGTTTAATTTGTTAAAGGTTTTGCAAAGCCAGCAAGTGTTTGGATGGAAGTGTTACCCGTGCAGGACTCCCATACAGATTAGCATTATAGCACCTCAGATAATGCCTTCTTAGATCAAGAGCTTCCATATTAAACAGTATATTTAAATCCCATCGATGAATGCTCTTTATTTTGCTAGGCAAAGGTAAGGTTCCCAAGGAGAGCAGATGGACAGGTGCTCTGGTAAAGCTGTTGAAGAAGAAAGAATGGTTAAATCAGTGAGATCTGCAAAAGCCCCATCTCCAGAATCAAATTTTTTTCCATGGGGATTGCTGTACTAGCAGTTCTTGCTCATACAGAGCTCCTGTAAACAGAAATCTCAGAGCAAACTCCTGGCAGTACAAACAGCACTGCTGACATTTAGTTCTAGTGCAGCAATGGGAGATGAAAAACCCTTGGGTACTTTGCGCAGATTGCTACTGAAATGTAATTTCCCTAATTCTGTTAAGTTAAAAAAAAAAAAAAAAAAAGAAAGGAATAGGATATGTCAGGAATGACCTGACACATTATGGTTAAGTTTATTCTTTAAGATTTCTGAACTTCTGAAAGATGTCATCAGAATCTGCTTTGAAATGAATATAGGCAAGTATTAAAGTGACAGCATTATCATTTATTTCCATTTATTGCTAAAACCTTCAAGCTTCAGTGAAAGACTGTGAAGGAACTGATGATTTCTACTTCTACAGTCTGTGGTAGTTTTATGGGGTAATAGAACATTCCTGGTCCATGAGGATCATGAAGAGCAAGCAAAACAGATAGTATTGGATGCAGCCATTTTATTTCAAGCAAAAAACAGTCTGAACAGGTTTTCTCAAGAGAGAACAGCTGGATGGATGACCCATTAATAACAGTAGTAATATGATAATTCTGTCCTATAGTTCTAATAATGACATTCTAGATAATTTTTAATTATACAAAACATGCATTTATAAAAAGGTCACAAGAAAAACTGTTAGCTACTTTATAATGGATTCTAGATGTTTATGGGTTTAATAAATTTTTCCATCCCAAGGTTAAAAAGATGGCATTAAAAGAATTAATATTATCACAGAATCACAGAATCACAGAA
>NW_010127154.1:325-664 GCF_000699245.1 Pterocles gutturalis | reverse complement strand
AGCACCCTGGCACTGGCTGGGCTGCTCCCCTGCACCACAGCCTCCGAGGCAGAATTTTTGGAGCAAATAATGGGAAAACCACCCGGTTTGGTTTGAAATTCCTGGAGGAGAGGCGCAGGGGGACACACGGTGACAGTGGCGGCTGTCACTGGGTGTGAGGTGTGGCACTTCACACCGATAACGTTTGGCTTGGGGTGACACATGGGTAGTGCTGGCACATGGGGTGTGGTGACACTGGGGTGCAGAAGGCCAGGCGGGGACACTCTGGGGACACCCAGGAGCATGGGGCACCCTGGGCAACCCCCATCCCAGGGACACCATGTCCCCTGTCCCATCCCA
>NW_010127154.1:0-262 GCF_000699245.1 Pterocles gutturalis | reverse complement strand
CCTGCGCCCGGCTGGGTGGCCAGCCCAGCAGGACAGCCCGGGGACTGTGGAGCTCTGTGCCTGGGGGGGACCCCAGCCATGTCCCAGCCGGGGCAGGTGGGGGGTGCTGAGGGTCCCTGGGAGCAGCTGGGACCCCCGTGCTGGTCTGGGCTGGACGAGGGCAGCCCCAGTGCTGGTGCATCGGTGCCAGTGCTGATGCCAGTCCCGGTGCGGTGCCGGTGCAGTTCAGTGCCGGTGCAGTTCAGTGCCGGTGCTGGTGCTG
>NW_010127153.1:619-833 GCF_000699245.1 Pterocles gutturalis | reverse complement strand
CACTTCCTCCCGGCACTTGGGAATCTCCGGCATCGGCACCGCCGGTACGTTCAGCGGGATGCTCCGCCAAAATGCAGAAGGAAGCAGGACAGCCCCATGGACGGATGCTCAGACAGATGGGATTCCCAGGATGGGGAATTCGCCTTCCCAGTGTTTGAGATTGCTCGGTGCCGGCTTTGGGAGAGGTTTGCGGTGCAGGAAACGCAGGGCTTCG
>NW_010127153.1:0-537 GCF_000699245.1 Pterocles gutturalis | reverse complement strand
CTGCCTCCTGCCGGCACCAGCCTCCCTGCTCCTGCCCAGCATACTTCCCGCATGGAAAAGGCTATCCCAGCTATCCTGGATGAATCCACCTTCAGCTACCGCAGCAGCATCCTCCTCCTCTGCCCGGTCCCAGCTTTCGGCGGGGATGTGCCACAGGGATGTGCCACAGGGATGCAGGTGCCGCTGCCGGGTGGGCTGCTCCCCACTCCAGCCCATCGCGCTCCATGAAATTCCGCACCCAGCGGCATTAAGGCAGATTTTATATCCGCATCCCTTACACCCCGTACGGTCCCTAGGAGGCGGTCCTGTGGGTCACCACCAAGGACTCGTCACAACTTCTAATTGCTGCAATTTGCACCGAACGGAGAACCCAGCCCACCCTCGGACACACCCCGGGCTGCTTGGGGTGGGGGGCTAACTGGAATTGCTGTACACCGCCCCGCCTTGGGGCTGCTGGGACAGGACGGACTGGCTTTGATGTGGGCTGGGACCTGGGACGGCGAGCCCTGGCTTGCGCAGGATCCAGCCCGGCAGCCC
>NW_010127152.1:676-1629 GCF_000699245.1 Pterocles gutturalis | reverse complement strand
AAGATTTATGCTCCCGGACAGCTGGTGGGCAGAGCTGTCCGGCCCCCCCGATCCCGGCACCTGCCAGCTCCCCGCATGCATGCGACGCGCACCGGCCCCCGACCCACTGCTGCAGCTGCCCCCCAGACCTCTTGCACGCCCCAGCACCCAGTCCCTGCGCCTGGACCTGCCGAGCTCACCAAGCACCCCTGCACGCTCCCGGCAACGCTCGCGGGGCCGGCAGCCCCACTGTTGGGGTTTGTGGTGCTGGTGGGTGTGGGAAAGGCCTGGGCAACTTTTTGGGTGATTCTGAGGAGGGTGGGAGAGGGGATTGGGGATGTGCATCCTCCCTCCCTGTCCTTCCAGGGGGCTGAAGCTGCCACCCGGGCCAGCTGCAGCTGCTCCGTGTCCCCAGGGTGCGTGTCCATGTCCTGTGTCCCTGTCTGTGTCAGTGTCCCTGCCAGTGTCCATGTCCATGTCCGTGTCCATACCCATGTCCTGTGTCTCATGCCCATGTCCCGTGTCCCATGCCCATGTCCCGTGTCCGTGTCCCTGTCCCTGTCCCTGTCCCTGTCCCATATTTGTGTCTGTGTCCTGTGTCCCATGTACGTGTCGGTGTCTGTGTGTCTGTGTCTGTGTCCCATGTCCATGTCCCTGTCCCGTGTTTGTGTCCATGTCCCATGCCCGTGTCCCATGTCTGTATCCATGTCCTGTGTTTGTGTCCATGTCCTGTGTCCCATGTCCCATGTCCATGTCCTGTGTCCTGTGTCTGTGTCCCTGTCCCATGTTTGTGTCCATGTCCTGTGTCCCATGTCCCATGTCAGTGTCTGTGTGTCTGTGTCCCATGTCTGTGTCCCTGTCCCATGTTTGTGTCCATGTCCTGTGTCCCATGGTGTCTGTGTGTCCACGGCCCGTGTCCCATGTCCCGTGTCCGTGTCCATGTAACGTGTCCCATGTTTGTGTCCATGTCCTGT
>NW_010127152.1:0-261 GCF_000699245.1 Pterocles gutturalis | reverse complement strand
CCATGTTCTGTGTGTCCCTGTCGGTGTCTGTGTGTCCATGTCCCATGTCCATGTCGGTGTCTGTGTGTCCGCGTGTCCGTGTCGGTGTCTGTGTGTCCCCGTGTCGGTGTCTGTGTGTCCATGTCCCATGTCCGTGTCGGTGTCTGTGTGTCCGTGCCGGTGTCCGTGTTTCCGTGTCCCGTGTCCGTGTGTCCCGTGTCCGGTCCGTGCTCCCGCTGCCAGCAGGGTCCCAGCGGCCGGGGGGCGGGGCTCGGCCCGGGG
>NW_010127151.1:1241-1475 GCF_000699245.1 Pterocles gutturalis | reverse complement strand
ATTCTGCTGCAGGGTGGGAACGCTCTCCCTCCGTCCCGCAGCATCTCCCCTGGTCCTGGGATGTCCTTGGGGGGGACGGCACAGGAAAGAGGGGGTTTGGCAGCGTGTACCAGCACAGACCCACCCCTGTGCCATGGAGGGGCACGCCGTGGGGCGGGAATCCATCCCAGCCCCATCCCAGCCCCAGGGACCCCTGCCCTGCCCGCTCCCCAGCCTGCCTGTCACTCCTCCTGC
>NW_010127151.1:479-1091 GCF_000699245.1 Pterocles gutturalis | reverse complement strand
CCGCATCCCGGGGGCTGAGCATCCTTCCCCATTTTCCTGCTGGTTTTGGTGCGTGGGGCTGGGAGAGGGACCCGCTGGGGTTGCAGGCGACCAGGGCAGCAGAATCACGCTAGTGGGAGGTTTGTGCCGCGGGACACATCTCCCTGCTTTGTGCCTCCCAGGGACGCGCTGGTCACCAGCACGGTGAACTGCCTCACCAGCTTCCTCTCCGGCTTCGTCATCTTCACCGTGCTGGGCTACATGGCCGAGATGAGGGACGTGGAGGTGGAGGATGTCGCCAGAGATAAAGGTTTGTCCCATCAGCTGGGGCACAGCCGCTCCGGCTTTGGAGCATCTTCCCCCCGCACGGTCCCGCCGGCACCCAGGGCTGTGCTGGGGGAACGGCAGAACCAGCCGGTGTCCCCTCCCAGGGCCGAGCCTCCTCTTCATCACCTACCCCGAAGCGATCGCCAACATGGTGGGATCCACCTTCTTCGCCATCATATTCTTCCTCATGATGATAACGCTGGGGCTGGACAGCACGGTAGGCACCGCCGCGGAGCCTGGGGACATGTTCCCAGCGGGGACTGGGGATGGCTGTGTCCTGTGGGGGACAGCGGGGTGACAAGGGGA
>NW_010127151.1:0-406 GCF_000699245.1 Pterocles gutturalis | reverse complement strand
TCAGCGCTGTTGTCCTCAAAGCCTGTCAGAGGGGACGGTCACCCCGGAGGGAGGGGACAGGACGGGATGTCCCCACTCCGCTCGCAGGCAGAGGGGGCTTGCGGGGAGCAGGTTTTTTTCTGAGAACAGGACCGGCCCCACGACTCATTTCTCCGGTGTTTCCTCGGCAGTTTGGGGGCTTGGAGGCGCTGATCACGGCGGTGATGGACGAGTACCCCCAGGTCCTGGCCGGGCGGCGGGAGCTCTTTGTCCTTGGCCTCATCACCGTCTGCTTCCTGGGCTCGCTCAGCACCCTCACCTACGTGAGTACCCCCAGCACCGCTCCGTCCCCACCGCACACCCACCCCCGGTGCTTTCCCAGAGACCCCCATCCCCGCGGGGTCTGCAGCCCCCACCTCGGCCGTTC
>NW_010127150.1:0-30124 GCF_000699245.1 Pterocles gutturalis | reverse complement strand
AGGGGCTCTTGGCAGGAGGCAAAGCCACGCAGTAACTCGGGGTGCGGGAGGGTGTGTGCGGAGCTCTGCCCTGCCCTGGCGCGCCAGCAGCACCCTCTTCTTCTGAGGCCTTGCTGGAAAACAGACTTCAGATGGCTAGTGTGCTAGCCCCCTGGGAGGGAGACGGATTGCCCTGAAGAGGAAGACTGGGTAAATAATGAAAAGATGAGGAAAGTTAGATTTCGAAGAGTCCGGATACTTGAGGTGGGAGGGTAAGTGAGACAGGCAGAGGTGAGTCTCTGAACCAGAAGAAATTAGATTTGGGTACAATCTCCCACACCAAAAGGCATTCTTGCACAGGACGGTGTCTGTCAGAAAAGGCACTCTTGATACCGAAGTTTTAAGAGGAGTTAGCAAATCCTTGCAGAGCTTGTTGCTGGTGTAGGGTTAGATGTGATTTACAAGCCTGTTCCTGGCCTCGCTGCAGAGCTCTCTGTGAAAAGAGGAACCGGTGATCGTTTCACTAAACCTTGTGCCATACTGAAACATTTGCATGTGAATTCTTGTGATTGTTGCTATTTGTGTATTTTTCTCCTCGTCTGGGAGAAAAATCTCCCCCTTTTCATTGGCATTCTGTGAACAAAAGACACTGCAAACATTTGGTGAGTTACTCCATTGGTGGGTTATGAGAGTATTCCCATCTGCTAGAAGAGGAAATTCAGATACAAAAAGATGAAGATTTTTCTGCTCAGGCTTTTTTTAGCAAGGACTTACCTCCTTGGGAAGGTAACCTGAAGTATGCAAGAACATACTATTATATAGCGCACAGGCAATCCATACTGCTTCCACAAGGAACTCTGGAGAAGCATGTGATATAACATCCTTTATGCAGTGAAGAGTTACAGGCATGTGTGGCAGCAACCAGAACAAATTTTGAATCCTGATTACAGTCTCTGTTCTAACCCTACTAGACTTTTCCTTCCTTTTCAGATTTCCTTCCTCTCCTCTGACTTTGTCCTGAGCCCGGGTGAAGGCTGAAAACACGTTTCAGATCAATCAGAACATGCACTACTTAATTTCCTGACCAAAAGGGCTGCTTTGGTCAGGAGAGGTGAGGGAAGTGGAAGAAGGCAGTTCCCCAAAAAGAGTCCAGTGCATGAGGGGAGGGAAATACAGTGTTCAGTCTCTGGTTTTGGTCTTAATGTGAGGTACTTCCACTGTTCTCACTTTATAGTCCTGGTGCCAGAAGGTTACAGTTGGGGATCACAAGCAGCATGAGTTCCTCTATCAATAATAACATGTGAAATTTGGCTATCCACTCTTTTTGGCATCTGCTAGCACCCCTCAGAACCAGATCTACAAACTCTATTTGGCGCTCCACAATCTGGGATCCCATTCCCAAGCTCACCAGGCATACAGCTGAGACGATGCTGGGATGCAAGAAGCAGCAAGGATGGATGGGCTCTGTTTCCCTAGCTCCTTTTCCCCTCTAACGATGTGTTTTTATCTTTGAGGGCTGCTTATATCACCATGTGTCTATGCCATCAAGTTTCTTTGAATAGCTGATGCAACAGATGAGAATTAGGGCAATGAGTGTACTCTGCAGGGCTAGCTCCTTTGAAAAGCCAGGTATTGTCCATGTGCTGCGGGGTGAACAGGCTTTTTGAGGTGCTGAGAACTGGACAGTGGTTTGCCTACTCCCCAGTTTCTGGCTTTGAACTCTAGCCAGCATTGGGTGTTGGGGTAAATAACTCTCAAAAGAGTTGTCCATAAACTAAACTTAGTACTGTAAAATGATGACTGCAGGAGGCTGTGATCAGACTTTATAAATATGTTCACAGGTCAGCTGCAGGAGCTGTGTCTTTCAGTGGGGTGTAAGAGCTCAGAGATCTCCTCTGTTCTCCATTTCCTTCCTGTAGATTTGGGGTGTCCATCGAGGAGCTGTGCTGCAGTGGCAGGACATAGCTGATGGGCCATGCGTGGCTAGGCTTGAGAGTGCCAGCCTCTTCTAGGTTGTTTCCTTTCTAGCAACAGGGTGAGGTATTGCTTTGCTTGGAGCTGCTGGGACCATCAAATGGGTGCACACTGGAAATACGAAGTGATGTGTGCACACTGGAAATACGAAGTGATGTGTGCTTGCCTCATTAAGAAATTATGGATTTTAAGTGAGGTGGTTATGAGGTCAAAGACAGGAAGAGTTGCATCTAATGGGTTCATATAGAGACAGAGAGGGGAAAACATCCAGTTTCTTTAACAGCTGGGATTGGTATTGCTCCCACGTTCCTTGCAGAAGGGAGTTCAGGGAGGTACTTGGCTACATAGAAGAACCATAAAAGAAACTGTTGCTAAACTAGGCTGGCCAAAAAAGCACCTTTGTGCTAGGGACAGAGGTGGAGCTTTGTGCCTTTCCGATCTGCCTTGCCTCATGTACAGCATGGCCCACATAATACATAAAATCTCTGTTGTTTGCCGGATCCCCTTTCTAAAAGCAGAGTCCCAATCCCAGCATACAGCCAGCCTGCTGGGGTGCGTGAATCTAGAAGTGGGGTGGTGCAACCCCTCCACACAAGTGATGAGGGACCAAGGACATGTTCAAACAGTCTGCTAAGCCTTGCAGAGGTATGTGCTCTGGGAAATCTGGGCTCTCTTCGTAGCCCTCTCTCCAGCTTTCAGAATAACTAAAGGAAAAGCAAAATAGATCTGATTTTTCTCTTTTTTCTGTTACAAATAAATTCTGCTTTCTGAAGGATTGTGAAGATTGGCTAATATTTATAGCCCTTCTGAGATGTGCAGTGGACAATGCTGGGAAGAACAAAGTGTTAGGGTCCCCATCCTGTCAGTGTGGGATTGAGGGATGGAGACCTTATTCCTCTCCTTGTGCTTCTATTGCCCCATTAAAATGCTATAGACCTGATGCAAAAGAAACTGTAGTCCTGTCTGGGCTGCAGGCCCAGATCTGAGAGAGAGAGAGAGCACACTGTACTTTCATCAGTTTAATTACTTGAGGTGCAGGAGGCTCTTCTGCATTAACTATTTTTTCCATTACGCTGTCTCAGTGTTGCACAGTCCTTTGAGGGAAAGGGGATCGGGGGTCTGTACTAGTAAAGGGAGGAGTAACTACCCCAAATTATTAGTCTGTGCTGTCAACGCGCACTTAAGTCTGTCTCCAATGAAAAAACATGAAAGTCTCCATGCTGAAGAAATGAAACAAAGTTAAATAGTTGGCCTGTTCTGGTTGTTACTTCTTTCATTGTTTCTGTCTGGAAATGATTTCCTGTGACTCAGTGTGTCAGCTCACAGCATCCAAACTGATTCAGTTCGTGCCATTCCAGAGGCAGCTCCATCCCTGTGCCACTCTTTGGAGCCTTCCCTGCTCCTGCTGCAGCTGAACAGATCCAGTCACACATCTGCTCCTGCCATTCTTGTGCTGCCTCTTGCAAGTGAGCCAGCCAGTGCCACGGAAATGAGGTACTGGAGACAGCCACTGGCACCACCAAGAGGTACTAGGAAAATGGGTACCAATGGTCAAATGGTGCTACTTAGTTTAAAAAAAAAAAAAAATCAAAACATGGGAGAGAAAATGGATAGAGACTGAGTTTAGCTCAGTGTTTACTTGCTGATGGTGTTTGGAGCTAGACTGAAAAACACTTACAGTTTCCAGAGGCAGCGACAGCCCATGTCTCGTGGCTAAGCAGTCTCTGGACCCTGTGCTGTGCGGGCACAAGCAGTGTGTGACCACGTGGCAAACCAGGACAGGGAACTGATCTGACTGAAAACTACCCATGCTGGCTGTCTCAGCTTTCAGCTGGTTTGGGTGCCTGACCCGGTTCACCAGTCACTTGTTCCAGCCTAGGGCACAAGAAAGAGGTATGGAAACGAATGGCCACAGAAATTCATGTGGAGGGCGATGACTGGCTAAGCAGCGCTGCTGGCTACAAAACCATGGCCAGCAGAGGCAGTTGTGCACATGAGAGTGGAAGGCCCAAGGGAAGATCTGGTTCTGACTCACTCTTTCTTAGCTGGGGATAGCCCAGCTCTGGGGGAAGTCTGAGGAGGAACTGAAATGCTAAAAACCAAACTGCTGTGACAAATTGCAGTCTGGTGTCAGACATGTGTGTACAAGGCATGAGCTATCCTTCAGAGGGAAGATGCTGGGCTGTTTCTCCAAGCCTGTCAGTCACACCAAATTTGTGACTTCTCCATTATACTTGTCCTGCGGACAGGACCCTTCTCTTTCCTTAGACATATTTTCTCAGCTGCTGACAAGGCTGCAGTTATCCCCTGTAGAGCAAATGGTGAGGAAAATCCGACTGGACCATAATGCCAAGGCCTCAGAATGGGATAGCAGTCTGAATGGTGAACTTCCAAAGTCATTCTGACTACGTAACTCAAAACAACAAACACTGCAAGGGTGGGGGGGACCCATGGTGCTGTCAAGCCTGTGTCCTAATCACTGCCAACTTGCCTGAGATGCCAGGAGGCAGTGAGGGACTTCCATACCCTTGCTTACAGGATTGTTCCATGCTCCCGTGGCTTTGGGGAAACTGTTTTTGCCTCTTTCTCTCCTTATTTTTGTTTTGTGCCTTCCAGTTGGCATACTCAAATGAGGCCAAGCTCCTTCAGGTGATGGCTTTCCTGTCTTGCATCTTGCCTTGTCAGTTAATTTTATCTAATTCTTCTAATGTAACATTGCCTAAATGAAGGACTCTTTCACATAGTTTCTCTTGCAGGCCTGTGGTGGTGCTTTATTCTGAATCCCTTCCCAGCTATCAATGTGGGAACAGAGGAATGTTCCTGATGTGGTCACTTCAGGCAGCAAAGAGGGGCTGGTTTCAGAGGAACATGCTTCCTGTAGCTATGTGCCATTGAGTTCAGCAAGAAGCTGGAGAGGTTTGTAAGCAGTGATTTATATTCTGCTCCCCATTTCAGATTCCCATACCAAGTGTGCCTGCGTTCCAGCCGTCCACCCCCATCCCTGAGCGCTTGGAAGCTGTCCAGCGCTACATCAGGGAGCTTCAGTATCCTTTACTGTTACCTCAGTCACTGGTATGATAACCCAGGAAGAGGGGGAGAGACGACTGTCTCTCCCTGTGCAGAACAGAAAAGCCCATTCTGCTGTAGCTGGACAGGAACTGAAACTTGCTCCCTGAAAGCAGGAACCTGAACTTGGGATTATGGTTTGTTTTGCTGCTCTGTTCCTTCTGATCTTGTTCACTCCATGTAACAAATGGGTGTGTTGTCAAGGGCCTTTCCCTATTACCCACCCTTCTAGGTTAGTGCTCTCTCCTTTTGTGCTTCTGTGGTATTCTGCCCCTTTATATGCAGAGCTGCCTGTGTGACTGTGTCCTGGGAATGAGATTTCTCCATCCCTGTTGTGCTGGACAGCAGGTATGTGCCACGCAAGCACAGTCTAATCTCACTGATGAGATACAAAGCTAGCTCTGGCTTCAACCCTAAAACAAGGTAAGAAGGCAGACCTTGTGGCACCTCTCACCCATCTAAGGTGCTTGTGCTCTGCACTGGGACCCAGTCAGTCTTAGAATAAGGTACCATGAATGTTTCAACGCTCCATGCGTTCTGTGCAGACCAGAGCAGGCAGAGATCTATCAAACTTTGTTCTGCCCTGGTAACCAGAAAGCTGAGCAGAGCATGTGCTGTCAGCATGGACCTTTGGGAAATGGAGTGGAAACCTGTCTATGGGGAGGAGAAAGAAGAATTGACAAGAAGGAAATACAGGGGAGTAAGGAGGGACTATAAATGGGAGAAATGCAGCAGACGCAGGTGGGGACTTCTTTGCATTGCTGTTATATTTGTGGGATCGTGATTTTGCTGTGAGAATAGTAACATGAAAGTTCTTCAGGCAGGTTTTTTTCAAACTTTACTTTCCAAGCTGCCAAGCCCTTAACTTCTTGCCTCCAGGTACAATCACACTGGGACACAATTCTTTGAGATTAAGAAGAGCAGACCTCTGACTGGGTAAGTGCTGTCAACCCCTACAGCATTTAATCCTTGCTTTAAGATTTTGGGGCCTTGCTTTACCCACTGCTTTTTCTTCCATCCCCTGGACAAGGCCTAGGTGGCACTCAGGGCTTTCAGTACTGTAGTTCCATCCTACTTGAGGTGACTTTATTGTCTGTTGCCTGGGATATGGCTGGGCAGGGCTCTGTCTGGCCTTTCTCGAGGACACAAGTAGTTTTTGTTGTCATCAATCAGTAAATCCAGTAAATAATGTTAATGTATTTCAAGGATATGCAGATTCTGCCTGTTTCTAATTGGAATATATGAACTGATGGATTCTGAAACTAGGTCCTGCCCTAAACAAGCTTCCTAAAAGCCAAGGATCTTTACAGGTCTAACTTCATAGCTCCTGTGAGTGCCTTGGCAGAATCTAGGCTCACTAAGCTTTCGGTGTCTCATACTTTGAAGGAGAAGGGGGATTATTGTAACTGTGGATTTTTGGAAGATCTGTGCACCGCAAGTTCCTGGAGATAAGCACCTGATGTTCATTGACTCTCTTGGCCAGCATATTGAGAGTCTCCCAAGACCAGCTTCTTACTATTGGTCAAGTCCATAGCCTTACGTGACCCCCAATGTCTTGTGTCGTAATCAGTGCAATGTCCCCACTACATTGAACGGAGAGCAGGGTTGATGCCAGCAAAGAGGGTTTCACTGTCCTTGAGCCTTGTGAGGCAAACATTGCTGGCTCTTGGTCCTTTGAGGCTTCTGCTTGTGGTCACATTGGTGTCCATCCAGAACTCACTGAGCCAAGTGCTGTGGTCTCCCTGAGAACAGAAGTTGGCCTAGTAGGCAGCTTTGCTGTAACTCACTGAAGGGAGTTCCTTGTAAGCAGTGACAGCATGTGGTAGAGACCTGGTTTGGATTTAATATCTTCCTAAAGAAGATAATTTCTTCTGTTCCCTGTCCTCAGCAGGCCACCTTCTCTCCTGGAAACCTGCCTTGCATATATAATACAGAAGGGCTGACCTGGCTGTACTTGCATAGCACAAGCCCTCTAACTGTCCTCATCTTTCCCTTGTCCCATTCTGTAGGCTGATGGACCTGGCCAAAGAAATGACCAAAGAGGCCCTGCCAATAAAATGCCTGGAAGCTGTGATCCTGGGAATGTATCCTTTCCTCTTGGAATTGTGCATGTCTGCCCATCCTTGTGTTTTCTCCTCTGTTCTCTTATGATGTTTTGAGGCTGCAGATAATATTGTCACCAAGCCCCACATCACTCTGTTTTCCATCCCCAGTTCTCCCCAAAATCCCCACCAATAAAATCCAAATCCAAGCAATTCTCTGAAATATCAGAACTAGCTCTTCGGAGTTGCTCCTCCTTCCCCAGTAAGGGTGGTGCTGCTCTGGGCAATTGTACAAGTGAGTAAAAATAAAAATGAAGGATCTAAGGAAGGGCAAAAATATTAGCTAGAGTTAGGTCAGGAAGTTCTTTGTGGATAACACTGTTCCCTTACCACACTGTTGCCTGCATGTGTTCTACATTAAAATAAGTTAGAGATCCTCCCCAAATTCTAACTATAGTGTACATCACTTTACTATTATGTCTAACATTACCTGCTAGCTTAGGCAATACCTTTATTTAAATTCTAGACATATGTTCTCTTTAAGTACACAGCTTTCCTAGCTATCTTCCAGGCTTAGTCTATGTCACTTAGGCTATAGATTTCTGATGCACAATGGCAAAGCCACCTGGAGGGGCAGAGATAGCAAGCAAATGTTTCAGAAGGTTAGTCCGATGAGCATTTTGTCCTCAAGGTTCCTCGGTTTGCGTGTGAAATAGCAGCTAGTAAAACAGATTAAAACAAACTGAGGAATAACGCTCAAGCATTACAGTTTGGGAGCTACGGAATACAGCACCCTTGAGGTGAGAGCATTGCAACTTCAGCATCACAAAACTGCCTCAAAATTAAGTTCCTTTTGTTGACTGTCTTGTTGAAGAGGCCAAGTCTGGTTTCCCCATGACCCAGATGAAAGTAGGGCAGCTTGCAATGAGCTGGACTCCTGATCCGGAGAACAAATCCTGCCTATCTGATGCCTGAATCAGTGGTGAGTCTGCTGAGCAGGCTGGGAGGATTTGGAACAAGAAGGAAGTGTCTTGTGTAGAAATGGTATCACTGGTTGTTTCCTGAATAGTGGCTGCTACCAGTTACCTCACCAACAACATGACCACGCTGGACCGTTTCCCCATCAGCTTCAAAACCCACTTCTCAGGGAACTACTTCCGACACATTGTGCTGGGGGTGAATTTTGGAGGCCGCTATGGGGCACTGGGAATCAGTCGACGCGAGGAGCTCATGTACAAAGCACCGGTCTTCCGCACACTGAGCGAACTCATCTTTGACTTCGAGGAGGCATATCGCCGTTGCTGGCACACTCTCAAAAAGGTGAAGCTGGGCCACTGTGTGTCCCATGACCCACACAGCGTGGAGCAGATTGAGTGGAAGCACTCCATCCTGGATCTAGACAAGCTAACCCGGGAAGACTTCCGCAAAGAGCTAGAGAGACATGCCCGCGATATGAGGCTGAAGGTGAGTAGCAAGGATGGAGAAGTAGTTGACTGCTGCATCCACTGTCTGGCCTTGCCCATGGTGGCCTGGGGGAATGAAGTGGCAGGAGGCTCTCCTATGTGGTGGTGGAGCAGAGGGTGAATTGGAAGCTGGGGGCACTTTTCTTTTGTGTACAGGCTGGTCCCCTGATGGATGCTTGTGCAGTACTGCAGCTGCGATTAGCTTGGGCTGTATACAGCCCTTGGAGCCATAGCAGTCACTGTAGCTTGTTTTTTCTGGCTTTTGCTTATTTTTTGCACTTGCCTTGACTCTTTTTCTATTATTCCCATATAATTAATCATCGTTAGGCTTTGTGTCTTCTGGTTACTACTAGTACTGGTTTTCTGCTCATGTTCTTACTTCTGGCAGATTGGCAAAGGAACTGGGCCACCATCTCCGACCAAGGACAGAAAGAAAGATGTCTCCTCCCCACAAAGAGGTCAGGCCAGCCCCCATCGGCGCAACAGCCGCGGGGACCGACGGTGAGCAGGGCTGCTGGGCAGGAGACCTACCTAAAGCATCTCTGTTTTACTCACAGACTCCACTTGGCTCTCTGGTTTTGGATCCTTCTGATGGTTCTTTATAACAGGGGAGATTTCTCTGACTTGTAGTAGCATTCTTCCCTAGTCTGTGCCTTTGTGAGTTTATCATTGTATGGGGAGACAGATGGGGTTTTTTTGTTTTGTCAGGGAAGAGGAAGGCAGCTCAAATAGACAGTGATCTTGGTAGCTGACATTTAACCTTACGCTGGGGTCTGATCTCTGGCATCTCACAGACCTGTACCTGAAGAGATTCAAAAAATTACACTGCTGTCAGTGAGATTGTTCTCCTGAAACTGATCTGGGGTACCAGAGTGGACTTCTTACTCTTCCTAACCTGCATTTTCTTCTGTGGAGATTGTTGGGAGAGCTACTGGAGGTTGCAGAATAATCCTGCCCCCAATAGTGTAGGATAAGTCTGAAGCTTTCCTGTACCTTTTTCCCATGCTGCCACCTCTATGTGCAGCACCTCCTGAATGAAAAAAAAAAAGTTTCTGAATAGTTCTTACCCTCTTTGCTTGCAGGCCATCTGGTGAGAAGAAGCCGGCTGATTCCAAAGCCATGCCAGACCTCAATGGGTACCAGATCCGGGTGTGAAGAGAGCTGTGCCTTGTGTGGCTGGCTCCAGAGACTTCTTGCTGGCCACAACTGGGACCTGGATCCACCTGTAATTGTTCTGAAAAAGGGGACAAGGGAGTGGGAGTGGAACCGGCTGCTGGTCTTCCCAGGTACTTCATAGTGGGCCAATCTCTGAGCTGGATCCCATGGGTCCCAGAGGATTCACCTGCCTGTTTCTGGGAGAGGTGTCCGTCTTAATTCACTGAAACAAGTATTTAAAAAAAAAATTAAAAAGAACTGTACGTTGGTGGGAGTTTGCTGCAGGAAGAATATGAAGTGAGTGGGGTCTGCAGACTTGCTATCCATTTTTTTGTTTTGACAGCAAGTAGATGAAGCATTTTGTTGACAGTACTTCTTCCTGTCTCCACGGAAGTCTTCAAACCATGCAAGGCCGGCAGGGCTGAGGAAGAAGTGATGCTGGAATGGGATGTCCCCTGTATCTTGTGCAAAAGCTCTTGGCTTCATCATTATGAACAGTTTCTTTAGCACTGCTCTTATGAGAGACAGGGCTGAATTTGCTCAGCCTGATTTATTGATCATGCAAGGGCCTCTCATCTGGAAAAAGCGCATTTTGGTGTGTTTAGTCCTGCCTGTTTCAAAGCATTTCATTGTCTCTGAGGGGGTAGACAGTCGATGATGATCCTCTTTATCCACTGATGATGCTGGTGAGCTGTTGCTGTAAGTCCTTTTGTGGTTCAGTGGGTCAGGGTATGCTCATGCCATTGCCATATGAAAATGGGCACAGAGACCTCAATCATCCCAGTAGTGGAGGCAGGGACAGGCAGGGGCTCGTGAGAAGCCTGAATTTTGAGTTGTCTCTTTATCAGCCTTCTCTCTATTAACTTCTAGTGACTGCTACTGTGAAAGCCTGTGGAAAGCACTTCAGTCACTGAGGTATGATTTTTAAGAGTAAATAGTTAAAGGATTTAATGATGTGAACAGGTTGTACAAGCCTTCTTCCTTCCCACAAGGGTCTTGCTCCTTCCTCACTGCATTGTTAGTGCTAGAGTTACACCTGCTGCTGGGAAGACCTGCTCGAGGAGAGTGCAGCTGCTTTACTGAAAGCTCAGCCTGGAACCTCCTGAAAGTAGTTCCGCGTCCCAGTCCCAGAGCTGCACTTGTGTTCTTGCTCTTGGACAGCTGCAGTATTTAACAGCACCACTTATGCCAGCTTTCCCCAAAGGGCTGGGACAGGCCTTTCTACCCACTTACAGCCTTGATTCTTCCTACACTTCTTTTCCGGGGAGTGTCGTACTACTGATTAAGCAGTGTAATGCTTGTCAGAAACCTGGAGTGTTGTCAGACCTCTCTTTTAGGCCTAGGGCCTGGAAACTGTGGGGTTGTCAGAAGCATGGCCTTGAAGTGATCTGGATACATGGATCCAGGAGATGCAAAAATTGAGCTTTAGAGTGAGAGTATTCTTGAGAGAAACTGAGTCTTGTTTTATCACAGCACTGACAAGGAGCTAAACTTTCTGAAATACTACGTATTTAATTTTGTTAGAACTGAGCTTATTCTTCTTTCCTGTGAACTTGTTAGAAACACGATGGAGCTTAGCTCTACCAGGCTTTTTGTTGCAGTATTGCTGAGCCACACCCTCATATAAGCAGGGCTATTTTGGTGGCAGAGAATGGATTCTTATCCCCAAAGAAATCAGCTCTTGTGTCAAGTTAAAGCAGTGTTAATCTTCAAAGCACCACCCACAAGCGATTTAACTCAGGCCTTACAGGTTCCTAATTGTACATCCTTAACTGTGATGTAACTTGCAGGGCGCTATATCCATACCAGTGCAGTCTGTCCTTCCAAGCTCTCTTTGCAGTCTATACTTTTCTGCTATGCTGTGTGACCAGGAGGACAATCCATAGGAAGGTGGCAGATCCAAATAAGGCTAATCCAGAAGAGGATGCCGGTTTCCACAGTGCAACACCTGTCCCTCCGTGCACTCCAGCTACATATTTGAAATTAGACAGCAGTAGCAAGCCACGCACCCATTTGAATGTGTCCTCTCGTCAATTTTGTGTGGCTGTAATTTAACATTAGTGTCTGGTTGCTAACTGATGCTATGTTGTAAAGGTACTACCACTGTTACCTGTAAATAATGTGTCCCCTAACAGCCACAAACTGCCTTTGCATAATGTATGCTATGCAGCGGACTGAAAGTTCAAGTGCCACTGTGAATCTTACGATAAATACAAGCAGCAGTCAGCAAGGGAGACTTAATGTCAGCTTTTGTTAAAGGGGATAAAATCCAGCAAAAAATTATAAAAGCCATTTAGATAAAACTAGGATGCATCCTCACCATGACTTTGGGCAGTTGGTTGGTTAGTTAATTCAGAGTAACTGGAAAACTCTTGAGAATAATTAGTAGCTTCATACAGAGCACATTCAATAGCTGGACAGACTTGAGCCTTTTTAGATGGAGAGGGGAAGTGTGTTGGGAGGAAGATTTCAAAACAGATGAGGTAAGTGAGGGGTCAGCTGCAAGCTAATGATGCTTTCTTGAGAGCAGGGCAAAAGGGCTTTAAACAAAATGCTTTGATTGACCTGGTAATTAAGTGCTTTCCTGCAGGATGTAACTGGGGCCAGTAGCTTAGAAAACCAAAGGAAGTAGATGTTTAAGGAATGAATGACAGGTAGAGTTCAAGATCTCTTAATCCTCAGCAGTAGCCAGACAAGAATACCCTCTTTCAAGATTTAGTTGCACAATTATGTACATTAGGAGGCATTTAATTCTTCTTATGTATCTAATGTTGACAACTTCCCAAAATTGACCCAGGAGCAGACATGAACCCTCTACTAGGCTTACTATTTCAAGCCTTCTACTATGTTTCTCTATGTGGTAAAATTCCTGCCCCTTACTGTTTGTGTATCTCCAGTTTAGCAGATGGTGCAAGAAACTGGAAAATGACCAAACAATTCTCCCCTTCTTGTTCCCCATACCTTTGTAACAAGATGAATCACTTCAATGCAAAGTTTACCCTCCTTGCTAACAAACAAGACAGCACCCCCCAGTGAGAGAGAGGATTAGTCTTGTGCTGTAAGAAACCTGAGGGTACAATGAAAGATGAACTTTGGCACTTCTTTCCTCCCTCATCCACCTGCTCTGGCTTCTGTCTGCCTGCCTTTAACCATAAGGAAGAATGGCTAGAGATGAGTCTTTTTCAATTCTGCAGTCTTCAGAGCTACAGAGAATGAATGAAAATAAGGAACGAGACTGTAACTCATACTCCTTAGTGCCTGCAGAACAAAAAAGATGGATCTTGAGGAGTCCTATTAATTATTTAATGTTAAATATTAATATGATTGCTCATGTAGCTCTGGCATGTAAATGTCACTGTTCACTAGGTCTCACCTGACTTCTGTTCTGCAGTACACGGCCTTCTGAACTCTGTGGAAGGGAACTGCATCTATACACTAGGAATGGATAGACACTGCATATGTTGAATGTGAAGTCTAGGTGAGTTTTGAAAGACTTGAACAAATGCTGACCTACTACTAGCAAAACTATTTTAAATGTAATGCAAACCTTGAAATATGAGCTCCTCTTTATACTTTTATGTAGACAAGTCCCTTGATACCTGGCCAACTGCAATTTTTTTAATGGATTAATAGATTAGTGAGCAAAACTTTCTGCTACAGTGTCACTCTGATACAAACTTTGCACACTGTAGAGTGGGGTTGGGTGGCCATCAGTCTGTGACACACTAGCTTTTTTTTTTAACTCTGATATGATAAGCTAAATGGGAACTTAAGGTATGTTAGCAAGTGTTTTAGCTGGGAGTGGAGTGGTTTTTTCAGTTGACTATATTACCTGTGTGCCACTGTATGGGTCAGTACATAGTATGCTCAGGTCTACCAGAATAAATTACTCCAGAACTGTGGCTGAAACATAGTTTATGTCCATGCAGTAGCTGTGTTGCTGTTATCAGATCTGGTTAACACAAAAAATTTTGGTTTTAAGTATTTCAGATGAAAGCCTTAAGCAGGTGCCTGCCCCTTAAGGCTGACATATGGTGTTGTATAGACCGAAATGACTGTCCTTAGAATTGGAGAGTTTAAGAAACCATAATGAACAGAAGAATGCTCCTGTTGCCAAAGGGCAAGAGTCTGGATTAGATGGGCTTGACCTTGCCCCAGTGGCTCTAGATAATCATTTCAGATGGTTGCTTTAGCCACTTACTCCTTCTAAGTGACATATTTCAAGTGGTCCCAATGATCAGGCACTAGATATAAGCAGGAGGTGCCCTGTGTCCCATGCGTACTGTCTGTGCACGTCTGGCTGAAATAACACTGTATATTCCAGTGGTCTTGCACTGTTGTCCTGTCAACATTAAGACCTGCATTACGGATTTAAAACAACCTAAGAAAGCAACTGCTATTCTGGCTTGGCATTTGCTCTGCCAGAGCAAGGTGGAAGTGGTCCCTCTACAGCCAAGCTAACTCCTTAGGGAATTTAATATTGTCTGTTTTCTGAGCAGGTGTTTACTTGTATCACAACCATTCTCCTTCAGTGGTGCCCTGGCCCTGTCTGCTCAAGAGCAACTCAGCTTAGGCCCAGAAGGCCTAATCTCCCGTAATCTCTGCAGAGCAGAGTTTCCCTCCAGTCAGGGTTGAGATGGTGCTAGTGGGACCAGAGTGGTCCTCTTCCCTGCACATCAGTATTCTACTCTAGCACTGATAGGGTGCTCCAAAACCATTTATATGTTTATCACTGGTACAGCTCAGAACTAAGAAATGGAAGGTTTCTTTCTTTAAGAACAATATCACGTGTGTCTTTTTGTAATTAATCAGTGTGGTTCTGTGTTCTTATGTAGCCACCACAGAACTGGTATTTAGATTTAGTTCTTACTGCACTTCCCATAGCCCTTATGTTGATACTTCTTCCTGCTTCCTTTGACACTTAGACAATAAAATTCCCTCTGTACTGCTCTCAGCTTGTGCAGAGAAAACAAGATGTCTGTATTGTCTTTCTTTCTCATTTAAACTTTCCCATTGCCAATCATCTGAGAAGTCAAAGGCACAGCCTTGAGTGATGGTTTCAGATAGATTATGTATAGATGCCCTGTACTTGCAACACTGTGGACATGGAAAGAACCCTCATTCTCCTTCAGTCATCTGAACAGGTGAGTATGTCTGTACACAGAGGCAGCTGCCAGAGAGTAAAGAATTATGTATGTGACTGTGTAGCAAAGGCTAAAACTCAACATTTTTCCTCTTGAACTGCCATCAGTCACAGGCTGGATTAAAAAAAAAAAAAAAGTCACTGGATGTAGCAACAGAAATTTCAGTCCTGGAACAATAGTGTAAGGGTTAACACCAGCCTCTGCTTGCACTGCTCTACTCTTCAACATATGATCCAGTCTTCCTTCCTGGCCTGAAAAGCAACTCTGCTTTAAGGTCTGCAGTTTAGTGGCCTTCCAGACTAATGACCTCACCAGGACTTCTCAAGACAAATGCTGGGTTAATAAAGGACAGTCAGCTGCAAGATTCAGTGCATTTCCCCAGCAAGGGGGATCCAACTTTATTCAGGCTATCATCTTTCAGGCATAACATACCCCTTCCCTCTAGGGAAATGAGTAATAGCTGGGACCAGGGCCAGGATGTGGGCAAGCCTACAGCATGTAGAGGAAAGGAATAAACATCCCCTAACCTGTTACTCCAAAGAGAATAGCACATGCAATAGTCCCTCTTAGCTAAGTTAATTATATGAACAACTTCTGCCCTGTCAGGAAGTAATTGCACAGTACCTAGTAGATGATATGAAGACACAAAAGAAGAAGTAGCCACTTCATGAGCCTGCATGGCCTGTGCTCAAGCCCAGGAGTTGACAATAGACTTCAGCAACAGTCAAAGGCTTCTTGCTCCCCTATTAAATACGTAAAGATTAATAATATTAGCAAAAGGACTAAAATGCTGTGACTTCTATAAACCTCTACTTCAGAGGCTTGCTTGAAAATACCCTCTGCCCCATGTCTTACAGATTTTGCTAAAAATCAGGTTACTCCTAAACCACCTACCAATGTATATATAGGTCAGGGTGACTGCTAGACAATGGAGTGAGAAAGGCAAAACAGTGACTTGGCCACAGCTGAGATGAGGACTAACTTTCTGCTCTTTCTTAGATCAGGCTTTCCCCCTGATACTGATAGTTCCTGCACTTATACGTTTTTAAGTCAGTTAGATATTACACTACTTAGACCTCAATGAAAAACCTTTCTTGTGGAAAGGATACACAACTTGGCAAAAAAAGTAATTTAAAAAAATTAGGAAAAAGAAACCCAGTCAGCTACTACACTGAGAAGCCCTAGCCTGCAAAACTTAAGGCTCTCACATGCCTAAAAGCATATAGAAATCCACTCATGAGAGACTGAGACTGAGCCTTAAAAGCACCATTCATGCAGAGACTGCAGGATTATGGAAAGCAAAGGCATACGATATGCTGTGGACAGCAGGCCATTACAAACTTCAGTTAACTCAGCTGAGCTGGCTTTCCAAACAGTGACTGCCATCTGTCTCCAGCCTCACTTAGGGAAAGGAAGGGAGGAGAGGAATAGCTTTAGAATAATTGCTGCATTCATCTATCCCCAGTTCAGGAGCAGCTCCTGAAAGTGGACAATAACTGAACAAACATAAGACTGCTGTAGGCTTTCCATACAGAAAGAAAAGACTAAAAAACTAAATAACATTGCCAAGGCCTGAAGTAAAAGTCTTTTTTTTGTGTGTGTGCATAAAAGGGAAGACTGGATGGAACAAATGCATCTCTTGTTTTAGCACATGCCAGCATCTCATTTAGTCCTTCTCCCATTTGCCACCTCAGCACCTTGAAAGCTGCTGTGTTTGTCTAACAAAAGTTAGGAAAAATTTTCCAGCTCTACTATACAGCATTCCTATTTCCTTAGAGCACAAGAATGTGCAGTCTAGTTTTGAAATAAAAGAAATAAATTTTAAAATAAATAAAAAGAAAAAGAACTTCAAGACTGGAATGACATTTTCAGTGGATGCTGGAGGATAACTTCCCTTGACCAGAGAAGACAAACTTGTACAGCTGACAAAAGGAAGGAGCTTGAGGCATGTCAGCTGTTAAGTCAGTCATCTTGGTTGTCATTATACCAGGTAAGTTCTCTACAGAAACTCAGTATCATGCTTTGAAACACAATGCAGCACATTCAATGGCAGTGATCATGCAGCTTGCACATTTCTGTGACAGCACTACAGAAAGCACTACAGGCCGGGCAGCTACAGCCTGGTAAGGAGCAGGGCACAGCCAGCAATTCAATTAACTTGTGTAATGGGAAGCCCACTGAAAGGAGATGGTGTCTCAGTAAGGGTTGTGTACCTCTCCTTTAGATGAGCCACAAAATGCTTCATCTGCGCTTGGATGAACCATGGGGATGTCTGCAAATTCCTAACAATACATCCAATAAAAGTTCATTAGTGAGGTGGCAAAATTGCACTGTAGAAACACCCTGCTTTGCAGACTGTTTGTCAACACCACTCTCAAGCATCATTAGGAACAGGACACATACCTTGATCTGCTCTGGAAAGAGATTCTCTCTCTCTGAGATGCTAAACTGTTCTTAGAGCCTCTGAGAGACTCTGCAGAGCAGAGGAACTAAGGTCAAGTACATTTCAGAGTTCCCCCGTGCTTCACAAAGCAGGTGGCATGCAGGGCACCAATGATAAATCTTGAACTTTTTGTTTTGTTTTATATAACAAGAGTTATTCCCATCTAAGTGTAGGTTTCAGAGCTCCCATCCTCACTTAATTCTTCAGGGGTGAGGGAACCCACTACCTTATGGCTTGACACTATTTAAATGTTGAGTTTGTAAAAAGACTTAGCCCTGAAGAATTCCACCCATAGCTTTTAAATGAAGAAATACAGCTGCAAAAAAAACCCGAACCATCAGTAATTCAGAAGGATAACTGCGTATGGCAGTCATGGGAAAACAGCTGCTGGAGAGATACCTTGTAAGGAAAAGGCATGGAGAAAGAAGGCCTCAAGCAGCAGCCAAGTTTCATTTATTGAGAAATGGAAAGAAACTAGAGCAATTATATTGTTTACCACTCCTCCCATCCCATGTAATTGGGAAAACTGATTATAAAGGGCATCCTCCTGAAGTAATGAACTTAAAACTCAGAGAATGAAGGAAGTCCAACTTCTATCTAAATAACATAACTAAATACAGCCTAGCAGCTGTGGTGCAATCTAAGCTGTTGTCTAGCAAAGATACTTTGTCAAATATGTGTTTGCCTCTACAGCTGCATGGTCCTGCAGCTTAGGAGACTGATAACAGGGTATGTACACACACTGCTAGTGATCTCTGGCATCCCTTCCCCTAAGTACCAGTCTCCCTGAGCTCTACATCACTACTAAGATGATCCTACCTCTATGATACCTTCCCTTTCTGAGTTTGCTGTTCCACTTTCATAACAATTTACAGATCCCTCTGTAATTCATCAGAAAGCTGTGCTAATGACAATTAGTGAGGTACTTAGGTCAGAAACAGTGTTAAGAGCTACATCTAGAAACTTAGTTCTGCTTCCCACCAAGAGTGACTCCCTACCACAGCCTTTTATATCACCATGTGCTATTCTAAAAGCATCACAGAACACATTATTTTCTCCCTACAGCTATATACTAGTTGATGTTTTAGTGGAAGGGACTCCTTCCACCCACCCCACCTCCAAACTTCTCCTACAGTCCCTCACAGGCAGAGGCATTCACAGGTCTCCAGATCCACTTGATGTTAACTCCAAATTGCTCAGAACATAGGTTTCTTCTTTCCTGAAACAGGTCAGCTCTGCAGGGGTCTATACCAGAGCTTCACCGACAGTGGTCAAAACCACCACCGCAATCAACTTTTCAACAGTGCCTTTGTGTGTCTGTATGCAGTCACTAGCAATGATCCTGCATTTCTGAAACAGTTTCACCTACGAATGCCCAAGGAAGCATGTGTCAGCCAGGCCTTCGTCCCTCTGAGAGCTTTCTAACTTTCAGAAAGAAGAATCAGAGGATTTGCAGGCATTGTCCTAGAATTTCTCAGCACATGACTCTGGATCCAGTGTTCAATAACTTAACCATTCCAAGTTCACACCATACTATTTCATGTGTCAAAAAAGAAAGCATTAGCTTGACCTGAGGAACATTAGATTTCCCAACAAAATATAGCTGGAACCTTAAAACATCCCTGAGAGATGCCTTCATGCAAGTTACCCACAAGAAAAGTCAAGTCTTTGGTTTAAATAAAATGGAAGAAGCACTTGTGATGTTGAAGCACAGCTCCCATGCCTCAGTTACATCACAGGATTGGCAGCGTGCTTCAGCTTGTGCAGGGGCAACCAGTTCATCTGATGGCGTACTGTGCACACCTTGTGCGTCTCAACAGGTGAGGCAAGAGGGCTGCTTTCATGCAAACACACACACCCCTAATCAACTGACCATCAGATTTAGACAGCAATTAAAGCTGAAGCAGATAGCCAAAGCTCCAAGTGTCAACACTGTGTGTCACAGTGTTTTTTGTTTTGCTTTTGGTTGGTTGTTTTCAAACCTTTACTATCTTCCAAGTTTCCTATTACAATGTTAACACCTGGTGAGAGGTATCTACAACCAGGCTACTTTTTGGCAACCTTTTTTCAAGCCTGGCAGAAAATAAAGCTCTCAGTTCACCAATTTCCCTTTTCTCCTCTCCCTTTCACAAATACAACCAATTACAAAATCAGAATAAGAGTACTTGCAGAAATTAGTGCAACTGTCAGACAAACGCAGCCATAGAAACACACAGCTCTGCATCCCTCCCCATGTACACACACCAGAGTCACGCCAGAACCACTACATGTGAAACTAAGGGCAAACAAAGCTCCAAACTTATTCACCCCCAGATTGCTGTTCACTACACAGTCTCCTACATGTTATCCCAACTGGAGTACCAAAAGCCATCCGCACATCACCAGGCAAATACCACACCATCTAGCAGGGGCAAGAAAGGAATATGCAGTCCTTACACAATCATATGGGCACAGAACACAATCCCCACGTGCACCACTTGTTTCTGTACAGTTTACAGAAGTGAGCTGTAAGAGATCAGCAGTACTTGCTTTCTTTGGGAGGAGAAGGGTTCCCGAATGCAAACCATTTTGTAAGACGAACCCAACACCAAACAAACCACCTCTGGGATCTGGGGATGTGCTAGGACACAACAGCTAGGCACACCTCTTCCCTCTCCTCAACCCTCATTTCTACTGTCTTGTGTAGCTTATTTGTCCCTCCTCTTTCACACCCTAGCCAGCAAAGCCTTGTTGAGCAGGTCCTCAGAGGGTTCAGCTGCCAGGAGCATAAGGTGCTGCAGTTACTTTGTGTTTTTTTCTTAGATTAGAAAAAATTTATTGTTCAATGAAGAAAGTAACATTTAAAATACAAAAGCCATCCAATATAACCCAGGAAGAGAGAACAATATTTCAAGTCTCCTCATAACTTCCCACAAAAACCTCAGGCGGGACCGAGTTTCCCTGCCTCATTTGTGAACAGAAGATCGATAATGTTTCTACCAATATTGCTCTCATCTCTCAAGGGAAAACTGAGCACCAAATGTTAGGCTGAAGTGGAGAATCTGCCCTAGGAATAGGTACAGTTCTACTGTTTCTGTACTGGCCAAGACACTGCTGACAAAACTACACTGATAGGATACCAAAGCTACACTGGGATCCAAGCCACTGACAATCTGGCTCCAAGTTACACAGCCCTCCCCTGCCTCCCAATGCCTGTCAAGAGACAGGAGTCAGTCCCACAGCTTCCACCTATCTAAACACGGCTGGCTGCAGAAGGCAGTAGCATGAACTTCAGCCTGGCACAGGAGGATGCTACAGGTTGGCTATCTGACCCCTGGCAGGCTGAATGGAATAGGGAGGGCACAGGGAAGATTAGGGCAAGTGACAAGTATCAGCTCTTTCATCTGATGGCTCTGCTGCCTCTCACATGCCTTCCATTTTCATCTCTCTTTTGGGACCGCACAGAGCTATAGTGTTCTTGCCTTACGGTTTCCACCCAATATTCACTGAAAGGATCATAAATATTTTTCCTAAAAGTGACAAGCTAGGTATCATTCTGAGACTGCTAGAAAGGAAGGGAGCCTTCCCCAAGGCCTCTAGGCTTTTGCTAAAGTTCTAGAGCTCCTGCAGCTTGCTCTATAGAATCCCTGGCTCCAGTCCTGGCAATCCCATTCCCTGGTCCATTACTCACAGCAGGCAGCTTCTTGTAGAAACTTCAACTACACAAACCCTTCTGCTTGCAAGGCAGCCCTTGCACATTAACTAACAGCCACTTCCAAGCAGTTAGCAGAGCCACTGCTCTTGAAGGCAACATGACTAGTCCTGGAAGGACCATACTTCATAAACTATCACTCAAAAATTAGAAGAACCATTGTTCTGGTGTGAAAGAATATTGATGTATATATCCCCTGCTGCTTTTCCACAAGTAACTGAGCAGAAGCAGGCAGCATTGCCCCTCTCTTTCCCAGCTCCTTGAAGATCTCACGCAGCAACAAATAAACATGGAGCTAGGTTGGTTACCACAGCACTAAAACATCTGCTAAGCAAAGCAGTGGAACAAGGATCCCTTTAAGAGATGGTAATGCCTGAATACAACTGGAAGCTCACTGGGAACACACCTCAAGTTTGCAGAGATCCACAAAATACCAATGCAAAAAGCACTCCAACTCTCCCATCCCTGCTTTTTGTAAGGGTGTGAAGAGAGTAAGGGACTTTTAGAGCATGACAAGGAAAAGAATTTTCTTGCAAGCAGGTTGTGCAATCCAGAGCCTCAACTGCTGTATTCAGAACAGCTCTTCTTTAGGGAAAGGGAACCAACACTAACCCTCTCTGAGGCTGGAGATCTCCAAGCCAAAGCTAGCCAGCAGGCAGAGGTGATCAGATGAACAAAAAGGATTTGGTAAGCCATTTGCCAGCAACAGGACATCTTCAGAGAGAAGGGAAAGGCGGCCAAGCAGTTTCAGGGCTCCATCCTGGTACAGCCTGCGACCTGACAAAGAAAATGGAAAGAAACATCAGACAGAGACTGGTGCTGTACATTAACTCTATACACTCACAGAGGGATGCTTGTCAATGCTTTCCTAATTCTTGATGAACGAAGACAGCCTCTGCAAACACTAGATGCACCTTTGAGCCTAGATGTGAAAGCAGTGAGCATACTATAATACTGCTGTTCAGTGGTTTCATGTATTTCCAGGCTCGGGAATCAAGTATATACTAAATTTGCCAGGCAGTTGCTTACATGGCAAGTTCATGTCTTGGTACTAACTCCAAGCAATAGCTTCAGATTCTCCCCTGAGGAGGAATTAATCCCTTCATTCCTAACCTCCTCCCCAAAGTTGATTCTGACATGATCCAAACCAGCTCAAAGACAGTTCCTGGATGCATTAACATGCAGTATTTCATCAACCTAACTCCTGTTTCAGGTAGCAGAGAGATGGTGCCATTGTAAGATACCCAGAGTCACCACCTTCTAAGGCCAGTGTGTGATCTCAGTCAGACCAGAAGTCCAAGCCTGGAACTTAAGACCCGGCACTGCCTGTTATCAGGAGCACAAGATACTTACACAAAATAACAGAATCCATCCTGTCCTAGCTTCCTCAAAAGCCTACGTGAACCTAAACTAAGCAGCTTAAGTCTCTCCACAGCAAAGATAAACAGTGTCTTCTCATGATATCCCAGCAAATACTGCTTCCACTTTGTGCACAGCTTCAGTCAAAGTCACACCCTGTAGATCCACCCCAGCTTAACGAAATGCACTGCCCAACACCAAACTGCATTCCAGCATGCCCCACAGCCCTCTCCCATCTCCCACACTGCCACACTCACCCTCCCTGTTCCCATTCTCCACAGGCTCTGCTGAGTAGAAGATATAATCAACGGTGGCTCCAAGCCCCATGGGCATCGTTGTGACCTCCGGGCGTCCCCTCTGTGGCAGGAAGTGGCTGTAGACAGAGGTCAGGTTGAGGCCATGCTGGATAACACCTGAAGACCTGCACGTGAACAGCCAGCGTTGAGCAAGGAAGGAAAGAGGATGATGCAATGTTCAGTACTGCAGTCACAGCTGAAGTTGGATGCTCACTTGCTGATGCAACGGTCCAAACTATTTCTACTTTGTGAACACATACATGTCAGTCTTTCAGAACTATTCACTCCACTTACACCAAAGACAAAGCAGACTATGAACTTAATTTGTCTCCAATACCCAGCCCTGTCTATGCCCTTCAACCCTGACCTCACCAACACAATGCTGAGAGAACATCACCCAGCTGCTGGGACAAGCTTGGGTGGATCTCACTCTTCCAGATAGCCCTCCTTACTCTGTTTCACCATCACATCTATTCCAGTCTTTACTTCAGCCAGATTTTCAGTGCTCAGGCAAGCAAGACTGGGCTTGAAGAGTGGGGCCACTGAAGGTGCACCAATTTACCTTGGGACAGATGGCTGGGGATCAGGGTCTTTCACCATGGCAGCAGGTTTGGGCCAGTGTGCAGGGTGGTCTGCAAAGGAGCAAAGAGATTCCGGCCAGACCTACACAGATCCTGGAACAGGCTGCTCATCCCAAGTCTGAGAAGCTTCTCCTGACAACAAAAGAATCTTTTTGCCTAAGATGAGCAGATAGCTTCCAATCACAGGCACCTTAAGGAAAATATTCAAAGGAAACCCCAGCTCTAAGACTAACTGGAACATCTTGAGAGCACATCACTGCAAACAACTGAGAAGTCATATTCTGTCCTGCTAAGGACATGTCCTTAAAGCATTTAATATTATCAAAGCTCAGAGTACTTCAACATTTGCTCTCAAAGAAAGTTCATTTGCCTCAGTCTACAGCTTACTCAAAGGGTGTCTAGAAAGGCAGAACAGAAACGGAGAGAACAGAACCAGCCGTGCCACAAGGCCCAGTGGTGAGGTAGTGTCTACTGGGTACCAGCATCCCGAGACATCTATATTGTGGCCATTGTGACACGACAGTCTTCAGGTTTGTTCTCCCCCACCAAAAATCTCAAAGCAGAAAAACCAAAACAGATATATATTTCACTTTATATAAAACAACCTCCAAAAGAGGCTGAAGCTCAGTGCATCTCAAGGAATACAGTCAGCGTCTCTGAGGGTGGCGACATAGTACCCCTCTGAGCTCTCATGGAATCCATTAGTAATCACACAGCCACAGAAGACAGCATTCTGCCTTCCTTCTTCTCACCTGGCATTACCTCCACTCCATGTTTTCCTCAAAATCGAGCTAGAAGAATCACAAGCTGAAAAATCTTCCATTAATACCTGGTTTAGCATCTGTCACACCTTCCAAGAGGACCAGCTGTGGTGGTCGTTCACAGGCAACATCACAAAAACGAAACTGGAGCAGGAAGTCCCGGCTGTACTTACGTCTGCCTGCAGAGAAAATGACAACTTAAAAGAAAATAACTGCAGCAAAGTCACATCTACAGGGAACATCTGCATACTCTTTAGAGCTCTTAAACCTCCTTAGTTTGAGAGAGGCTTTTGTGTCCAACCACTCTGATACCATGAGAATGGGAATCAATAACTTAAAGGTAGAACAGAATAGATGTGTAAATGTAGAAGAATAGAGCACAGTTATTGCTATCCCTTCAGCTAATGCAACAGTCACGGTCAGCACTGTAATGAAACAAATTAAGAATATCCCCTCCAAGACACCACGTGTTCAAGGGACTTTAAGCAGACCAGTTAGGGTGCAACTCAAGGAAATGTCCACTGAAAAAGAAAAAACAGTTCTGGAGATCAAGTTGAATACAAGTTCTGCATTCAAGATTCCAACAAAAGCTATTTAGTGTGGGCTCCTTTGGGTTTTTTTAATCTTCTTTAAGGACATTAGAGAACAGTCATGATTATAACTGGGCTCTTAGGAATGACTTCCTAATAGTGGAGTGCAAATACTGCCCAAAACACAAACACCTGCAGCTGAAAATTACTTACAACTGTACAAAAGCATAAATCTGGGAATATGAAAGAGACACTTAGAGCAATGTCTACTGCTAGGGGAACATTCAGCTCCTAACTAGAGAAAGAAAATGGCAGAAATTGGGCTACAGCAATAGACCCCAGAAAAATTAAATTTAATGCACATACCAAGGAAATGGAGATAAGAGAATCTTTGTTGAGTGCTTCATGCAACACATGCCCAAGCTACTCAGACAGACAGCAAGGCCCACAGACTGTCCATTCTCAGCAAACTCATGTTCTCAATGCACATTGGAGCTCACCTAATTTCTTTGGGTGGCACAGGGTGACATATTGGCAGTTGTCTGTTACACCCAGTGAGCTTGGCCACAGGGGGGCCAGCAGTTTCCGTTGATACAACTGTCGGGAGAAGTCTTCCTGACCAGACACCTGCAAGGAGGTCAGAAACTGAGAGGAAAGAACACCACCACAGAGTAGAACTTTTGCAAGATATAGACAATGTATGTACATACACTTGCTAAGAGCAAAATAGGAGAATATCCTCATGGAAAGGCATGGACTAAGCTATTCAGAATATTGTGCAGATATAATAAACCTTCAGCTGTGAGGTATGGATACAATTAAAAAGTCACCTGACAAGATACTTTGCAGGCATCTATTATTGAACAGATGATTTTGCTTGAAAGCCAACAATGCATTTGATCACAGATACACAGTAACAGGTAACCACAAGAGACTCTAGTATAGGTGCCCATTTCAAACTATTTTAAGACCAAACATCTACATAAAATTTCAGTAAGTCTTGGTGGAGCTGTACTCCTCTATACTTCCAGTTACCCAGGCACAAAAATCCCACAGCAAGGGAGAACCAGGACCTGAAATCAAGTGGTCTGTTATCACTGGTCTGCCTCAAGAGAAATCAAAAGAGCAGTGGTGGAAAAAACGTGCACACACTTGTCTGCTTCTTTCCCCAGCAGTGCTGGAGGCACTGGGAGAGACTGCTGAACAACTGAATTCAATATTCAGACTATTCCCTCATGAGAGAAAGAATGCAGCCATGCATTTCTCCAGCAGCATGCAGTAAAGAGCTACTCAATCCCAGTTCTGGCTGGTACCTACCTTCCAGGCTGGCATCCCACGGTAGGAAAGCTCACCATTCCGGATAAATTTGTAGAGCGGAGAATCAGGTACAGAGTTCAGATCTCCACACAAGATGACAGGATAGTAGCCACCTTCAGAAGTTTTTGCAACCTTGTCGATCTCTGCTAGGAGCAAGGCCATCTGGGCCAGTTTGATATCTCCCCGCCGGGGATTGAACAACACATGAGTGTTGGCCACACACAAAGGACTGACTGCCTTCAGATCTAGGCCCTCTGGGAGTAGAGGCTGTAGCAGTAGCACCAAGCCCACGTTATCCCGACTGAGGACATCCAGGCCAGGCCGGAAGTATTCGACAGGGCTGAGGCTAATCAGCTGGAACCTGCTGTGTTTATAGCATACTGCACAGCCATCTGTCTTTGTCCCAGTTCTCCGTTTATAGAAGCACGCAAAGCCTGAAAATAAACCATCACCCATTAGAAGTTTTATCCAGCCACTACCTCAGGCTCCCCCATCAGCTGGGGAGTTCAGCAAGTCTGTAGCAGAAGAGGTTCCTACAACATCTGGGTACAGCATTATACCCAATTCTATTCCAATAATCACAGTTTACCATTTATCACTGAGGGTATTTTCTCTCTCCTTGTCCTTCTACAACCCTCTCAGTTTTGTTACTCTGATCTGTCAACACTGAGAAAGATCAACTACAAAAGAAAGGGTAAAGGTCTAGGCAGACAGTTCAGAAGTAGGGCCAGCAGCCACCTGACAAACAGGAAGAGCTTTCTCAAGACTGAGTGCTTTCACGACATTAAGCAGGAAGCACTGCTTGGCCAGTCCCATGAGACAGAGGTACAGACACACAAAAGCAGGACATACCCATCTCTTTGAACATCGGTTCCAGCTGCTCCCAGTAATGGTTCTCTTGCACCTCCTGAAGACACAGAACCTGGAAGGAAGGCAGAGACCTCACTCGCTCCACCAGTATTTGCTAGTTACCTTGTTTTGGGGAAGGAAGAAAGCAGAAAAGTGCACTCACACACCAACCCTGCAACCAGAACGGTCATCACTGCAACTCTGTCCTGTATTTCCCAGATACAAGGGCACTAACTTTCTGGATTACATTAGCTTATCATTCAGTTTTCTAGTGATGAGGCAGAAGATCCATCATCACACAGAGGACTCAAGGAATGGAGAAAGCCATGAAGTCTTCTTCTATGTAGGCTTCCCCTCCTGTGCTGCCTTATAAACCTCGTCCTTTCCTCCTCAAACACACATTATCTCTTCTTCCTCTACTTCTGCTGTTAAAAGAAGCCCTGCTATCCCAGTAGGGCTAGTTTCTACAGTAACATAATCAAAGCAAGACAGACACCAAAAAAACATATGCACAAGGCCTCAAACACTCTCAGGGGAATCCATGTTCAGCTACCAAGCAGGTAGTATCTTCCTAGGACTTTCCCCCCTGCCTTTTTTTTTTTTGTTAGTGCTGTTAGATCAAACAAGGAATTCAAATTCTGGTGACACTGACGTGGGAAGGGCTCAGTCATACTCACATCAGGATCCCAGTGCTGGATCTCCTGCAAAAGGTTTGGAAGGCGGTAGTTCCAGTTCAGGATGTCTGGATGACAGTGTAGATAGAGATCAAGGCCCTGCTCCACCAGGTCCTGGGCAAGGATGTTGTAAGACATGACTCGAAATTCAAAGAGAGGAGTGTTTTTCGAGACCTGCTCTAGCACACAGGGCTGGAGAGAAAGATCCTCCCAGTCTCTCCATAAAATCTCTATATGCAAGAGACAAAAAGCCAAATTACAGCTGTGCTGGGTGCCCTGCCGATACTTTTGTTCCCCTAGGACCCAGAAAACAGCCATTCTCCCACCCTAAGTTAGGGTGTTGTAGCCTCTGAGCAAACCCTCACCCACTCTGGTTTTCAGGTGCTCTTTTTGGATACCTTTGGATAGTTGTCAATGGGGATGGCACCGCAGAAGACCAGAGTCAACCATACTGAAACACCTGATCAGACTTTGGGTGCATTTTATATTATAAAGCCGTGTGTTATTGCAAACAGATCCTGTTTGATGTCCAGACCAGACAGTCTAATAGCACAGAGACTATCAGCTGTGACCACCCTCTCTCAGCAAAAACTCACTTTACAGTTTTCACTAGCAGATCCCGTCAATTCTGCATGGACAATCAATGTCAAGCCCAGACACAATAACCTGACCACATTCACTACAAATGCAAATCCCAAACTGAACATTACATTCAGAGCTGCTACTACTGACCATGGTAGGGTACCTCTGTCAGGGGAGGACAAAATTGTACTGTAGCCTGAATGGGCCAGGCTGGCGGCTCCGTTGGCACTGTCTCTGCATCACCTGCTAAACTCCAGGCCAGCACAGCTGGGTCTTCATTCTGCACTTCTACATTGGTAGCGGCACAGCCAGATATCTGGTGATCCGTCTGCGGCACCACAGCTGCCCAATGGGCACTGCCTGCTACAGCCACTGGTTCCTCTGCTGGTAATGTTGTCAGTTCAGTCACTGCATGGTCTTGCCGTTCTGAAGAAGCCAAGGTGTGTAGCTCTGTGAGCTGCTGACCAGCACACCGGCTGACTTCTGGAGCTGAATTCAGGTCACTAAGGCTAGTCATCAATAGCTCCGAACCTTCTAACCAGTCACTAGTGAGCGTAACTGATACTTTCCCCACTGCTGGAGTACTCTCACTGGCTGGCAAATTCCCTGCTCCTTCCTCCAGCCACTGCTGAAGAAGGGCTTCTTGCTCTTCTGGGATCAACCTTCCTCTGGTCGCAGCAAAGACGCCTCCTATCTGGGTGGACGGGCTCTTCGCCAGAAGCACATTCTTTCGACAGGTAAAGAAAGCATCTGTCATTTAAAAACAAACAAAACCAACATAAGACAGATGGAAATCCTTTCTCACTCACTCTTTTTCCTATGCACTTGCTGTAACTCAGTGCAATGCAACCATTCAGTAGCGCAAGCCAAACAAATTACTTCCCTGAAGAAAAACTGCGACAGTCTGAATAACCTACCCTGCCTCTTCCTGAATGCTAGGCTACAGTCCAGTTCTAGAGAGCTTAGCCAAAATCACTGAAACTGTCCAGGATGGCAATGGCTTTACCAACTCTAGGCAATGTAATTCTAACTTACACATTGCCACAGCCAGTCAGCCAAGGTGAAAGACCCCGTGGAAACTACCAGCTCTCAGCAACACATGTAAAGGCACAGTCTGTAGAAGTTAGCTGACGGGGTGCACGGGCTACGAAGCCAAGTTCTTGCTGATGACCACTTGCAGCAAGTTCCTTTCCAAGGATTGAATAAGAAAGTAGTACTCAGCTAAGAGGATCAAGCATATGACAAGAATGTGCTGTAGAAGAAAAACTGTTCTAAGAGATGAAAAATAAAGACACAGAGGGACCAACATGCGCAGCTAAAAGCCTTATTAGACAGAATATATGCACAGAAGTAGTCCTGGTAAGAATTACAGATCACCTGATGACTCACATCTATGGTAAAAAATTTTTAAAACCCTGCTGCTAATGTAACACTTGCATATACTAATATTGATTAAGTAAAGTAGCAAAAGACAGGGACTCTTTTCACTTTCACACCTCATATAAGAGATGATGGCATTTACGTTTTGCTATGAATTCTGCACAGACACTAGTCCCTACTGTTGACGAGCAATTTCTGTTGTCTACAAAGCATTTTTTCTCTGCTGTATCCCTGTGACAGTCAGTCTGACAGAGCAGTAACAAACAAGAGTCAGCAACATACATGTATGCTTTTACTGTATCTTTCGTGCCAAAGCTTTATGTGTCAGCAATAGAGCTTTAAGAACCATACTCCTCACTGTAGTTTTGTAATTAACTTCATGAACATCAGAAACACCAATGCACCAAGGTAATACTTTTGCACACCACTAGGCACACATAGCTGTTACAAGAGCCTGGGACAGGAGCTGAATTTGAGGGGAGTCAGCTACTATGACCACAGTGTGCCAGTGGCTGCTACAGGCCTGGGGACAGGCTCAGGCAGGAGGGGGCTTTACATTAGCGCCGTCACCAGGGTCTGTGAAGCAGCAGCAGGATCTAGAACACTACGTGAAATACTGATGCACGCCAACAAGAGTCCACCCATGAGCCACTCGCAGGTCCTGGGGGAGTTGCAGACCTCAGGCCAGCCCACCTCCAAAATCTCCCCGAACCTGCCGCACAGGTCCAGCTCGGGCCTCCACGGAGATCGCAACCTGCCCCTGCAGCACAACAGTCAGCAACTGTTCCCTCCAAAAACCCACCCTCCGCACTGCCCCGGGCCCGGCCCAGCCAAGTGC
>NW_010127149.1:61986-67551 GCF_000699245.1 Pterocles gutturalis | reverse complement strand
TCTGTGATTCTGTGATTCTGTGAAAAGCACCTTTTTCAGTTCACTTAGGGTTTGGATTTAAGCTGTAACTGTGAGCTGAACTAACAGCTTGCTGCTGCCAAAAGGGGGGAGTCTTGCTCTCTGCACCTCCTTCCTCACGCTTCCCTCCCTGCTCCTTCCTTTCCTCAGTCACCAGCCAGCCAGCCCTGCAGCCAGCGCTGGCATCCCTCTGTCCAGGAGAGAAATCAAGTTACTCCCTGGCAAAAAAAATATTGTCTTTCTTTTGGGAAGGTGACGGCACTATTTTTCTTACCTTTTTTTTTTTTTTTGGTCATTTTAGTGAGTCGAGTGAGCTTCCTCGGCAGGCAGACAAGTGCTAGAACTGTCTGCTGGGGAGAAGGGAGCAGGAAAGATGAGGATGAGCAGAGCAGATGGATACCAGGATAAGCAGGGTCTCCTCCCCTTCTGTGATGCAGGACCATGAGTTCAGCTCTGGCCATTTTAATAAATCATAACCTTACAACACAAAGGGATCAGAACAAGCAATTTGGGTTTGGTGGATCCAGACCCCAATGTTTGCTTGTATATGGTTTTTGTACTGAGCCAAATCATTAAAGGACAGATCTCTCAAAATATTTCCTTTTACATGAGAAAGATGTATTTGTTCTCAAATGGTTTTTAGGTCCTTTTTTAGGTATTTTTGAATGAAATGACTACAGAGCTTCAAGCAAAATGTCATCTAGAACCTTAACATAGGAGCACTTGTTTGAGATGGTCAGAATAAAAGACTTTCATTTAAATTTAACTTAAAAGAGCTTGGCAATTTTGGTACAAATTCAGGAAATCAGATGACCTGTCTGAATTTTTTTTTGACGTCTCCAAATAAAAAATACTTCAAAAAATGGAACAGAGATCAAATGCATGTTCTGGCATGTACGCATGTGAGGCTGTAAAGAACTTATGGGGATATGCAGAGGCTTTTGGGATCTTTTACCTCCCTCTCCTTTGGTTTTCTTTCTCCTCTGAATCATTTGAAGCTGACTCTGGGTCCTGGATGAAGGTTAGCTGATGAAGTCCAGCTAAGAGCTAGTATCCTTCCAGATAAAACAGGTATTAAGTACCTGCTGATCTTTATTGTCTGTATAAATCAGAAACTACTCCACTGAAATTGGTCAGTTGAATGGTTTGGCTTTCCTCATTCTTCTCTGTAGTATGGTAATACTTGGACAACCCGATCAGGACCAATCCCTCTCTGTACTGGATGTGGCTCAAGTATGTAGTGATGGGCATGAAAACTCATGACTGATTTTCTGTGAATTTTGGCTGCATGCAGTGAATGTCTGCACTCAAAAAAATTGGATTAAAAAAAAAAAAAGTTAATCCCATCTCCAGATTTACCTGTAGCCTAATAAGAAAAGAACAAAACTGATCTGTCTGAAGGAGTTCTCAGTGGGGCATGTTGTATAAATTGGTGCTTGCCTGAGACCTTCTGGCCCTAAGCTCTGGCACAGAGATACTGTACCCTGCAGCCGGTCTGCACCCTGCCATCAGACAGGGTCTTTTTAAAGGTCTTGGGGTGGGAGGGGAAGGAAACAAGTGCAGGCATGGGACTAAAAACATTTTTACATTGTTTTGAAACTGAAGTGAGGTGATAATTATTAAGTTTCCATGAGTCATCTGGCATTACTAACTTACACAAAATTGTATATAGCACTTTGGTGTTCAGTTTATCCCTTCTCACTCATCCACACTAAATTTTCTGTTCTCAAACAAGATGGGTCATTTTACTCAAAAAGGGGACACTGCTGGGAAATTAAGCCCCCCAAGCCCCATGTACCTCCAGGGCAGCTTTTCCTCATGGAAGTCTTGGCTGAGATTGCATGTCATGAGATGAAGGATTACAGTTCTCCCTCATAGCAATGGTGTAGCTCAGGGTTCCCAAATGTCATCTGGCTTTGCAGAAGGCAGGGAGCTGCCTATTACAGAGCAAATGTCCACCACTGCTGATGATGGTGGCTCCTGCCAGAAATTCTGTGCCAGTGGCAGCACCAGGCAGAGGTGCCATTGGTACCCCTACTTATTCTCCACTGCTACTGATGAAGGGCCTTTTGTGTGTGAGTATGGACATACCATTTTCCCTAGCTTAGATGCCTCCAGGATCTTTTCCTTTCTCTTTTTCCATAAAGCTCCCTCTCTCTCTTGACACCGGTTGTTCAGGTACTGGAGTGTTACAGGTATCTATCTTGCAAACATGTAATCTCCCATGCCAGGAAAGGGTTTTGGCAAGGCTCCCCTGAGCTATGCCATCTCCTTTTCCTTCTCCCAGGCTGAGAACATTTATTTCTTTCCCACTCTCAGACCAGACCATTACAGTTAATAAGCTGGGGGTGGGCAGCCCCAGCATCCTCTCTCCCAGACACAGAGCCTCACAGGGCATAAGCCTCCAAGCTCCAGAAGAGGTTTCTAGCTTCTTCCTAATCCCAGCCTGCTAAGGATGATGCCCAAGGGCCCTGGTAACCACCTTACTTATCTTCTTAGATCCCACAGCTAGGAAAATGATGAGAGAGTACTGTAAAAATGATAAGGCAGGGAATTGCAGTGCTTTTATTCAGTTCAAATACATCCAGAAAAAGCTGTGTGGAGCTTGCATGTCAGCAGGACCTTTAGGCCAGCCTGTCAATTCATAGTAAGTAAAGGAACAGTGTTGCTGATGTCCTGATGGCCTAAGTATATAAGGGAATGGTTAAGATCTGTAGAAAAAAAGTCATATTTTGTACTAGAACAACAGATATAATTGGAAAGGACAAGTTTTTCTTAAATGTCTTTTGATGGTATCAGTCCCCTTGAGTGAAGGGGACTGTAAATTGCGTTAGGCATGTGGGTCATAAAAGTAACCAGCTACTGTTTCTATATGAGCTGATGTACTGTCCTTGGCTAGGAGAGTTAATGTTCTTCGTAGCATCCTGTATGGTGTTATGGTTTGGACTTGTGACTAAAACAGGGTTGATAACACACCCCTTTTTAGCTATTGCTGAATGGTGTTTGCACAGTGCCAAGGTCTCTGTTTCTCACGCTGCCCCACCAGCAAGTAGGCTGGTGATGGGCAAGAGATTGGGAGGAGACATCGCCCAGACAGCTGGTCCAAAGGGATATTCCCTACCATGTAACATTGTGCTCAGCAACAAAACTGGGGGGGGGCAGTTTGCCAAGGGCTGCCATTGAATGGGGCTGGCTAGGCATCAGTCAGCTAGTGGTGAGTGATTGCTTTTGCATCACTTGTTTTTCTTTGTTTTGTTTTGTTTTTTTAATTTATTAAACTCTCAACCCATGTGTTTTCTCACTTTTTCCTTTCCGATTTTCTCCCCCATCACACTGTGGGGGTCTCAGCTGGTTACTGGGGTTAGCACACAACAGCTGGGTAATGAGTTTTTATTTTGAATATGAGTCTCTGCAAATGTCTATGCTTTTGTTACTCAGAGATTAGACTGGCATGGGTCCACCAAGGACAGGGATGTGCTGGAAGGAGCATATCTGAAGCGTTCAAAGGGGTTTAAGTTATCCAAAACTTTGGTCTAACACATTTGCACCTTCCATTGCATAAACTGAACTGGCACCATCTGGATAAAAATGCAAGTTCTGATGGAGGAAAAGGGGATGGAGGAAAAGGCAATGGAGGAAAAGGCAACAGAGGAAAAGGTGGACATATCAACTGAAGGCAAACAAAAATGATGCAGAGCTTCTCTGAGGAGCTATAGCATGGCCCGTAAATTTCTGAATTATTATTTCAGAATTAAAGGTAATGAGGGACTCTCCAGTGGTTCATTGCCTGGAGAAAGCATTTCTGATACCTCTTTCATTGCACAACTGAGACTAAATAAATTTGTATGTTTTCTGTATATGGTACAGCTAGCCACTAAGAAAAAAAACAAGCACTAAAGTATCTCTTTGCAAAGATGCTGGCTGTGACATTGAGCTGTGGTGGGTTGTCTTTCCCCTTTCTGCTCAACCTGGCTGTTTGCTAACAACTGAACACTGGGAGGTGATTGCAGACTCTTCATGCCTTAGAGATATCCAGACTCACCAATTAACTTCCCCAGCAGTGTGCTGCCACAACTGAGTTTGGAAAATGAAGCATTTCCTCATTTAAGCTGTGCTTAGAAAGCACTCTCTGCTGATGATTCCACCTGCCAGGGAGTGACGTGTATATTGGGGGAAGAATAAGTCCACAGAAATTCTGAAGCTTCCGTAAAAGCCATTTCTTTCTTTTCTGGCAAGCTACTTTTCCTCCCATCCACATTCTCCACACAATTGCTTCTCGGAACCAGGCCCCCAACAAGGTATTGTTTGAAAGGGATAAACATAGCAGGGCTGGATTGTTAAACATTTGACAAGTGTTTGTGATATTTCACAGCTGGCATATAAAATACCTTGTGGAAGAACCAGGCTTAAAGCTTGTTAGCAGCTCTCTGTGGAGCGAAAAAACCCTGCTTGTTCTGAATTTGGCTTCTTTTTGGTCAGGAAGATAATCCCAGGCACTCAGCAACTTGTCATTCTTCTCCTTCGTCCACTGTCTTTTTTGACACTTGATCTCTTCCCACGATACACAACTCTCATTCTTCAGCATCTCTCTCTTCCACTCCTGCTCTCACTCTGCTCCAGAAAAGGCCTCAAATCACAAGGCATTCTGAAGTGCAAAACCAAGTGTAGTCAAGAGAAATTAAATTCCCTGTTTGCTCTCAGCCATTATTCTCAGTGTTGGTGCTGCTCTAGGGCTGACACTTAAATATAGATAAGGCCTTGTGTCCTTTTGAGTTGTCTTGTTTTTCTTCAGCTTCATCACTGGCAGATGCATGCTGTGTTTAGTCCCCTGTTGGCTTTGGTGCCCTGTCACCATATTCTCTTGTGTTGATCGTACCTAGAAGTCCACAGTGCATCACTTCAAAGTCTGAGTATTGGTGACTTGTAAAGGACAAATACTGTCTCTGCTTTTGCCCCTCTCCTACACTTTTTCCTGCATGGGGACTAATCAAATTCCTCATAAACTGAACAGGCTATCTCCTTCTGACTTTAGTGGTCATAGTGTCAGCTCCAAACACACATTGAAAAGTGTCAGGTGTCCCAACAGCTTCTGCTCTTTTACAAAGACTGCATTTACTGATCAACCAGAACACTCCCTGCTCTTACTCCAGCTTTTGTGGGCCAGGAACAAGCTGTCCCTAAGTCCTCTCCTGTGTTTACAATTTGATAAGATAGAATAGTAGATGGTCAAAAAAGGAAGTTTCTAATGTGTCCATATTTCCACAGAGCTGGCACATGGCAAGTCCACTGCCAGAGTGTGCCTACTAGCCTGCTAACGAAGTGAGTCATGAATGTGGGTGACTTAAGAGTCAAATATTTATGGTGGATCCAAAACAAAAATGTCCAGGCTTGCTGCCATGAAGAAAAAACTGCAAAGCCTTTTTTTTTTTTTATTTTATTTTAAGTTTTCGTGAGTGGAAGCCTAATAACATACAGGAATTTAACATTTGGGATTGGTGTCAGGTCATGACCACCATGAAGGTTTCTCCTTAGTTTCATTAGCAGCAG
>NW_010127149.1:36161-61955 GCF_000699245.1 Pterocles gutturalis | reverse complement strand
GGAATGCTGCAAAGTGAGTGGTTTCCTTGTTCTCAGCATGCCTCCTAATAGTGCCCATAAAGTCTTTGAAATAACTGTAAGGAGATAAACCTAAGAAACAATTTTGCTTCCTCCTCCTCTTCTATTTTCCAAGCTGGGCAGGAATCCTGTGATATTTTCAGTGGAAATACAGAGAGACAAGTGCTTACAAAGGGATTTCCATCAGCTACACGAGGACAGGAACATTGCTTTGGCTATTTATCAACAGAGAAAATAAATTCTAATATCCATGCCAGTCAAAGCACTTGGCACAGGGCTAGATTAATCTGAGGATCTCTGTTTGAGAGGGCTGGAACTGACACAAGACGGATTTGCTCATTATCATTAGCACTTTGTTTGCTATTCTTGACAATAAAAAAGACAAGGGTTACATACATAAAAGAAGGCTAAATTGCTGTTCATTTGGACTACGAGAGCTTCCCTCTTTCATTCAGCAAAGCTGGCTTTCTTTTGCTGCTTCTCTGTTCACTGGCAGAGTGTCAAGGTGGTTGATATGCCTTAGACAGCCGTGTACAAAGGCATGGGCCCCGCGAGAGGCTGTGTGGGCTCTGCGCCCTTCATCTGCCACAGGCAAGCTGGGAACCCTGCAGCATCACATGCTTTCCCATTAGAGTAGAAAGTAAACCAGAAGACTCAATCTCCTGCCCATTGTGTGTCCCATGGAAGAGATGACTGATGGCAATAAATAACATGTCAATGGACACAAAGTTGTTAGCAACAGGAAAGTAAGGCAACTGGAAATTGTTACACCATGAAGAAGAAATTTGGGAATTGTTTACTGTTGACTTTTTCTGCGTGATCCTGCAGTAGTTTGGAAACGTATGAAACAAACAGAAGCTGGCCTCCCTGCCTCCTTTGCAGGATTGCTTAAGATATATTCTCATTCTACCTGTGGCTTCAGGGTTGGGGAAGGCATTTGCAAACATCTTGCATCATTTTAACAGGTGACTCACTTTCCACAAGATTTACTTAAAGGAAAGCCCCAAGAAATACAGTCTGTGAATAGGATAATACTAGCGGAAAATCTACTTCCTAAGAAGAATTTATAGCTTTCCAAATGGCCCCAATTTAAAAGAAATGAAAAAGGAGTATAGTCTGTTGGCTACAGCATGAAATTAATGCCAAGGAAATCCTTTCAGTGAGGGTCTATATATCTTTCAGTTAGCTGAGGCTTAGCTTTCTGTCGATGCTGCCTATTTGCCAGCATCCTCTGAAGATTACAAGATATATGAGACTGAAAACTTGTAGGAACTTTTGGAGTCAGAGTATACGCACCTCACCTTTGCCTGTCAATGTGTGTAGTCTGAGAGTCTATGCATTTTAGTTTGCAATAGATTTTCTGGTGTCTAATAAGGTAACAGCTTTGAGCAAAACCTTTCCAGCTGTTGAAGTGCTCTGACTGTCTGTTACCATTTGTGGATTTTCTGGTGTTCAAAAACAGCTGACCTTTTACAGTACAATTTGCCCTAGTGGAAGTGCTAATAATTTTGTGTTTGTTTGTTTGTTTGTTTTACTTTTCCTGCAGGGCTTCAAGGATTCAGGACCCTTACAGGAATGCGTAATTGACTTTGAAACCTCTATTACTCTCCTGATCCAGCCTAGAGAATTAAAAATTATTGAAGGAGAAGGGAAAACTGACAAACTAAAACACTTTGGTGCACAGAGAGATGTGATTAATATATATCCACAATCATGCAATCATGTAAACCTCATTTCCTTAATAAACAAGACTGAAAAGTGCTGTATCTATACTTGGTATTATTCTATAGCTGGCAATACACTTCTAGCTTCCTGTAGTAATGGCAAAATTGGTACTATCTTTATAAATTTAGTTGAAGACCTCCTCCATCTCTTGTCCTTCCCTAAATATGTTGTAGTATTTCCTTTCACCCAAACACCCCCCACAATAATCTGTTCACCATCCACTTATAAAAAAAAAAGGCTTTATTCTTTCTTTGATTTTTTTAAATATTTCTCACACCAGCAAAAATCCATTGGTTAAGAAGAAATTATCATAAGTGTAGGCCATGCCAAAAAAAAGTGAAAGGTACTATATCATCAGGAAAGCACCCAGGATATATTAATTCCACCAAGAGTAACATGGTCATATGACATTTGGATAAAGCAGACTTTTCAGAGACTGGAGATCGAGCAAATACAAATCCACTTGGCTTTGGTGGATAAACTCATCTGTGTGACAGCAGTTCTGGTCCTACTGGGTCAGTCCCCAAAGATATTAGACTGCAATGTTCTATCATCTCCTGTTCTGTAATAAAATGGTGTGAAAATAACTTTTTATATTAAATAAGGAAATTAATTTCTTAATCCAACCAGAGGTAAGTGAAAGAGGTATGTACAGGTATATAATTCCTCTGCATATTTTTTTAATTATCATGTCAGGTGCTGACATCTATTGCCATAAAACAGCAGCATTAAGTTTGCAGGCCTGGGAACTGCTGTTCTTGCAGTTCTCTCCTCCACAGGAGAGGCAGGGACCTGTGGCTGCTGGTAAGGTCAGAAAGCAGCAGTGGGGGGATTCCACTGCGCTGCGTGGGGCAAGGGTCTAGCTCAGCAGTGAGGGGAGCCATCTGCAATGAGGAGGTTGAATATTAGTGGTCAGGTGATGAGAAACATTTTGCCTACCAGAGGCACAGGCATCTGGTATCACCTAAGTTTGGAAAGACAGCCCAAGTTTCCTTTGCCCACTGTGCTCTGTAAGTACAGGTAGCTGGAATATGACTCATGCATGTAACAGGAAAAGTCGCGTCTGTTACTGGAAGTTCAGCTATTTCTGGGTTGCAGCATAGCAAACGTTTAACAGAGAAAGAAGCAAATTAGTTTGTAGCGAATGGAGGTACAGTGACTTAATATGAGCTGAAATTCTGCTCCTTAAAACAACAAGGCACTGCAAACCCATAGTTCTAGCTACTGGAAGGGGAAAAGGCAGAAGAGTGTCATCTGTTCTTCTTCCACACAAGTCCCTGATGCAGACTTACAGCATTTCTTGGGAATGAGCAAAATAACTCGGCAGTTCTGGATGCATTAGTCAGCAGTTTAAAAATTCAGCAGAAGAGCTTGACATTTGTTAATCCTTAAATTCAACAGATTTTCATGCTGAAGTTCTGAGCGGCACAATCAAAACAGGGAAAAACATGGCTCTTACCAGGACTCTAAATTTGGAGTAAAAAATTTGTTTTAAATGATATTTTGTATTAGCAAGGGAAAAAAGTGTTTCTGGTCTGAAATTTTATATGGCAACTTTCACCTCAAGGTAATGAAAACAAGCTGAGCTATAAACTTCAAAACTGGGGTTTATGGAAAGGCTGACAAATCCTTTACTGGAGTGATGTGGCTGGGAGCACTTTAAAAGATTCCGTGAAGCATTACTGATCATGGTCATACGCTCCCAAGTGCTAACACCAAGAGTCTGCAGGCAGAAGGCGCCCCCCCCCCATTTTCAATTACTGTGCCATCCTAGTGGCATATCTGGCTGATGGTTCTGTGGCTGGTCATCTGCTGGGTGGGGATCTTGTGAGCAGCCTGAGGTCGGTGTGTGCTTCCCGGCTTGCTCTCCAGCCACATCGCATCATGTGTACCACCGGCTGGGCCAGCAGTCCTCTACTGCCTAATTTCTAGCAAAGTCTCTTTATACTATCTCCATGGGGGAGGAGGTGGGTTTGGGAGACTGAGAGGAAGGGGGAAAAGAAAAACACCCCAGTTTTGGCTTTCTTCTTCTTTTCACATATAGATCATGTAAAAGGAGTTGGCTTTTAATGAGAGGATATGGCTGCACTTCTCAGCCTCTTTCCTTTGTGTTTCAAAATGAAGCCATCTGATATCAGGAGCACTAGCAATTGCCGGTGATTGGACCTCAGGAAATTCACAGTGGTGTTTTTGTTCTTCTAAGTGAGCAATGCTGCTGCTTGTAAAGACCTAAGGTAAAATCCTGGCCACACTGAAGTGATTGGCAAACCTCCTACTGTCTTCAGTGGGGCCAAGATTTTACCCTGAGTCCTGCAAGCCGTTAGTCTTTTGAGTTTTTAATGGGTCCACTCCTGCGCAGACAGACTGCTCCTGTAATAAAGGGTTAGCTAGATTGGCTTGGATACTACACAATTTAAAACTTAAATGAAAGCAATTTTGTAGTGAAATTAAGGGACTATAAAAGGAATTTGGCTTTAGACAACTTGCTTCTGTTTGGATTTGGATTAGGCTGCAATCTCCTTGTCTGTTTTTAGAGTACATGCCCCTGCCAGCATCAATAATCTATTTTCCTTAGTGCAAGTGAAAGACTCTGATGGCTCAGAGATGTAGTCTGGTATCCAGTGCTGCTCTGGATTTCTTCTTTGGTTTAGGAATCAGGCTACAAATTGTCAGAGATTGCAAGCTGCTCCTTAACATTTATATGCTGCCAACAGCCGATTCATTGACACGTGGGCTGACACACTCCCCTTTCCTGTCGCTCTGCTTCCAGTCATTCCTATATTTTTCCCCGACTCCTTGAGCTAATCCAACTCCCCAAACCCTTTCTCTGCCCATGCAGTCCCTCCCAGCCCAATCTCAGCATTCATATGCATTTGGCCAGATTGTGTTTTAGTTGGCAAAATTCCTTTTATCCTGTCCAGCAGCGTACTAATCCTCAAGTGATTTATGGAACTTTTCAGGTTCCCTCAAACCTCTCCATCCCCCACCTACTCCAAAGTAAATAAATCAGAACTTCAGAAAATGCACATCAAATACATAATTTCACCTCAGGTCACAGTGTCATGTGCAAATTAAGCTCAGCAGGGTTAGGTGTTGAACGTGGAGACTACAGAGAAAGCTGGGGAGGAGGAGTGTGTGGGGATAGCCATCACTCCAGATGAGCCCATGAAAGATGCAGAGGTAACATTAGGAGAAACGGTGCACAGGGGAGCCCAGCTCCTACTGGCATCCACGAGCATGCTACAGCCTGCCAAGGCATGGCTCTGCTCACACTCTCCAAGCATCTACACCCTGAAACTTACTTAGTTCATCTGAAGGTGTCTCCTCCATCCTGTCTGAAATGTATTTTTTTTTTCCTTTTTTTTTTTTTTTTTTTTTTTTTTTTCCTGGGCCGTATTTTACTCTTATAGCAACTCTGCTTGTGCTTGGCTCACATGCTAAGCTGGAAAGCTGGAAAGTCTGCCTGGGCTTCCCTGAGCCTATGTATGTGCGAAGTCTGAGGCGAGTCCAGCAGGCACTTGTCTCCAGTACTCTGACATGTCATTAAGGACTCAGTGATGCTTGGAGGCTGCCATGCAGAAGGCACCTGAAAACAGAGCCCCAACAGCCTATGATAAGCAAAGATCCTGACAGTGTCACACAAAGTGTTGCCAGCTGTATTCTGCTTTATTTAAACACCGACTTCTAAGAGGAAGAAGGGTCTTTTGAGAGTGGTCTCTGCTATGAAACCTTTGCTCCAAAGTGGAGTGAAAGGAATGTTTTCCTGGTGAAATTAATAGATTGTAAAGAGGCAGATCCTGCTGTAATGGAAAAGGACCACCAGCTACTTCATCTATGTTAAAACAGACAGATGAGGGACTTTTTTGCAACATCTCAGAAGTTGCATCTTGGCCTTGTCTGAAACAGCAGCCTGTCTGCTTTACCACTCCCAGTGTTAACTAAAGTCACTAATGCTTGTGCCTAAGTGTGGTGGAACGTCCCCCTGTGCAAGAAGAGTGGGTTGGGAGAGAGAAAGCTGCAAAGTACGCTTCTGACGGGACAGCTAGGAAAGGTGGGAGAGGAAAGGAAAGGTGAGGACCTTAATCTACAGGATCCTTCATGTTTTTAAGAATTGAGATTTAGTTACCACACTACGATTTTTGTTATAGGAGAGTAATCCAGTCTACTGTAACATCCTAGTGGAGATGCATCTTTGTAATTTTGCTGTTATGGAGACTGAGTCAAACATAAGCAGGGACCATAGCAGTGATTTTACAGAGATGGCTTGGTACAAATGACAGGTCCTTTATCTCTGCTAGGATTTTGTAACATGATACTTATTGCATGATCATTTATAACCTCCCACCTTTTGGCAGTGAAGGAATGTATGGAAAAAATTATAAAGTCAAATAGAGTAATTGCCCTAATGTACTGCAAAAAAACCAGAGTGGAAACAACCTACTGAACAGATAAGGTAAGCTTAGCCATTTAAGTGCAAAGATAGTTTGCCTTTTGTGAATGCCACCGTGCTAGTTGTGCAAGGAAAAACATTTGAGCCCAGCTCCAGCAATGATCATCAGTCTCAGAGAATTCTTGGACATTTATAAGGCAGATTAAAAAGCAGCCAAATATTTCTGGAGAACAAAACATGTAAAATGTGACACTATATCAGGTCATGGCTTCTTCAAGACTAATTTCAAATGCATTAACACTCTGTTCTCCATGCAGTAACTTTCATCCCAAAGAACTCAAAGCACCTGACATCCAATAAGGTCTCTCTGCATAGCTATTTGCACCTTGGCAAATGAAGTCAAAGTTCCTAATAATTTGTAGTTTGCACTGACAGGGAGTAGTGTATGAAGACTGAGGAGAATTAGGGGGAGTCAACTTCTACTCCAGCATTTAAGAGGAAGGAAAGAATACTGTATGCAATTTGACCTACTATAATATGTGTGAAACTTGCTGTGTTCATTTTTTTTTAATTAATTCATTTTGTAATGTGTTCACTATGTGCCTTATCTTAATACCTTTCCTCATGGTGACAATATTTTTCCTAATGATTTCAAATGCAAGGGAACAGCATCAGGACCCCAGCAAATATTACTGCCACTGATAGACAATCGACCAGGAAGAAGGGTAATTGTCGCAAACCTCCTCGTTCTCACAATTTGGTCAAGAACTTTCCATCACTGCTGTGTTTGTCAGTTCCCCATGGCAAACAGGGAGAGTGACTGATGAAAAGATGCATGTCCTGGCTTACTCTACAGTTGACTGCTCTGTTTCACTTGCATTTCCTACTTGTGCTGCCTGGTACACTGTAGTTATATAGATTATATGACAAGTCAAATTTGGGTTGCATGGAGTGCTGCCATCTCTTGGTTATTTTAGGCAGATACATGTACATATTTGTTTCATTTTCCTGCCACTCAAGAATGGTATGAAGTAACATAGAAAAACAGCTATTCTGGATTAAAAGGTTTAGGCATTTAGGAAGCATAATTGTGGTTTTTATAGATTTAAGCATGGAGAATAGAGTACATTTTCTGGTGTAGTGCATCTCTGCATAACTTCTGTTAAGTGTTTTTAACAAAACTGTAAACCATGAACAGTTGGAATAGTTTGTATATGATGCGAACACCACAAAGAAGGGAAAATGATATTGTTTGTAGATAATTGTAGGCAATAAAGACATTAAAATTCATGCATCAAGGCATACTGGACCGGTAAGAAATGCCTATCTTATACTACGTATACTACGTCAAATTATTCATACTCAAGATTTGCTAAATAATTAATTTTAAAATGTTTTTGTGGTTACAAATGTAATTTTCCTTTCTTCTTCTTTATAATGGTGGCTGGAGCCAAAAGACTTTCTGTACGTACTGTCATGATTCCTGGACCTTTCCAGGGTTGGAGACCAGAAGTGCATGACCTCCCTTTCTCCAGCAGTAGCAGGAGCCAGATGTTTGTTTGTTTGGTTCTCCTTTTTTAATTTTAGTATGAGAGAAAAGAAAGCCTAGTTGAATTCAAAGTAAAAGATAAACAGCAGAACCTTTCACTGCCACAGTGTCTCCAACCCAACCCCCCACCACACTGCAAAGAAAACAGCACAAGGGTTTTTAAATAATTAAAAATGCAGCAAATTAATATGTAAGTAGGGACATGTACGTGATGAAGAAATGTTAATATTAGCAGAATAGGGGACTAAGTTTATGATCACTACAGTTATATTCTGGATCAGGTTGATGGCTCCTCAGAGTCATCCTATAGCTTCCTCAGGGAAGACCTATCAGAGGCTGCCTGCCTTCCTGCTTCTGACACTTCAGAGGATCACAAGGCCCACAGTCTGGTTTTTGGTGAAAGCTAGGGATGGAATTTAAAAGCTGTTGGCTTTCTCAGTGCTCCAGCCACCACCATTGCATCTGTGCCCGTCATCCCTCCCAACATAAAGGTACAAATCCAGTAGCAAGTGCTCAACAGACTATTGCCTCAGTGTTGCCATGTGTAGGACAGAAAAGCATTGACTCTTGTGCAAGCACAGAGCACTCAGTATCTGAGACCTGGAAAAGCCTCCTGGCGAGGATGTAAGTTCTTAAATAAGTCAATGTTACTGTCTGCTGTTGCTCCTGCTCATCATTCTGCTGCAGCCTGTCCTGGCTCCCAACCAGTCCTGTGCAAGGAGCACAAGTTCTCAGTAATGTCAGGGACTTCAACTATTTTTGTTCCCTTGTTTGTGCCTTCTGACACTTCTAGTATTAGAGTACCCCTAATATTCAGCAGCAGTCCTGAAGAGTGGATTAACATACATCTCTGAGCAACCAACCCTAGCTGCTGTCAAAGAGTGCTCTTCAATGAATCTGAGTGAAATGAGAGAAATACCACTTTGTTTTGTCTAAACTAGGAAATCATCATCTGAACAGCAAAATAAAGTGTTTAATACTAACTAACTGCATGAAAAGTATTCCAGTCCTCATCCTTACTGCCTCCACCTCTGTCCTGCAAGGGCAGGGAGAAGGGAAGGTGCTGGTTATTCCCTACGCTTCCTGCTCCCCTGGGACCACTGGGCCACCACTTTGCCTTTGAAATAAAAAGATGCAAAATCTCTTTCTAATGTTTCTGGTTCTCTGAGGAGCTTAAGAGGTACCAAGTTTCTCATTTAACAGTGAAAGCAGGAGCATAAATCTGGCTGCTCAGAAGCTGCTCAGCAGAGAGGTCACAGCTATGTCATTGCTATAGTTCCCTGAGGCATCTTCGCCCCTTATCAGCTGGAGTCATCTCCCTGGCTGGTGTGTGGAGCTTGTGTGCTTCATGGCAACTTCCCAAACTCTTCCACCTAAAACTTAATCTTTGAGCCAACTTAAGGAATAGGGTAACTTAAGATCAGCTCCCAAAAGCATGTATGATTCACCTTGGCTCCTGCAAAGTCTCCTCATTTTAACCCCCTTGATTTGTGCCTTTGTCCTCAGGCTGGCATTTGTGGTTTTTGCAGGTTTGTTCTTCTGTTCACTTTTTTCTTTTTGCATTTGAAAGCAATTGCTTCTGTCTCTGGCCAAGTTTTCTAGCTCTGTGTACAATACAGCCAATGACTGAGTGGCCTGATAATTATCTCTTGCTAAAGTAAAATCACCTAAAAGGGTTATGACTGTACTGTGTTTATGATGCTTGGACACATTGTGGTACAGTTTCTCGAAAAGTAAGCTTTTTATAAAATTAGTTTAATTGTAGTGTTCATAGAAGGAATAAGAACTACTTACTGAGCTAAGTTCTAGAGTCACTCCTAGTCCTAGACAAACCACTTGCCTTTCAAACAGCCATTTCTGAACAAGTTTTTTATACGTATTGAGAAGTGAATTACAAGGAAAGGTCACAGTGTCTCATACAGCAACAGGCAGTGTGGAGGGGTTCCTGTAACACATGATGCAGATATCATGAGGCAGCTGCAGAAATCCTAGTGAAGGTGTTACATGGCACTTGCCATTTTCTCTTAAAAATGAACCTTCACTTTTGCAGGTTTTTTTTCACTGTAAGAAACGTTATGTGTATATGTACATACATGTCGCATCTACATAAGCAAAGAAAGAATGTGTGTTATCCCAAAATACTTTGTCAATGATGACAGATCACAAGCAGGCTTAAGGCATCTGTTACTGACTGAATAAAAAGAGCAGTTCAACTCACTCCCTCCGAAAAAACTTTATCTCCTCCTTCAGTGGTGTTGACTGTGAACACTATGGAAATCTCTGGGTGGCAATTTCCTGGACAGCCCCGGAGGAGTCGGGCTGCATTTGAATCAGAACTTGAGTGTGGGTGGTAGGGTGGAGGAGGGAACAAAGGTACGTGGTATAGCTGCACTTATCTTCGTAGCTATTCATCCACTAAAGTAATGACAGCATATAAAAGTGGCAATGTGATTTCACAGTTCTAATCTGGTTTATCATCATTTTTTCCAAGCAGTGCCTCAAAGCAGTTAGGGAGGGAAAATATGCATTAATGCTCTGTGCTGGTTCATGACTAAACATGTTCAAAACGTGCAGTATTTTCCAAAAGAAGTGAGGGTTTTATGCCTTATTATATTTTCCGTAACAGTACAGCATTATCTACAGCTGTATACAGAGAGCTTTTTTTTCTTTTACATAATGAAGATGTGCCTTTTCACAGGAAGAAGAGATCCAGACATGCAGAAATACAGTCTTCTGCCTTTCTGTGCAGGAGATATACCTTTATTTATGAAATTCATGGTTGTGTCTAAAGCCATGGATAGTGTAGGAAAGAAAATCCATGTCATAAGGCATGGTTGGAGTAAGGTATTCCTGTGTGGATACATTTGATCATCGCTATCTCAGGATAAGTGACAAGATATACTAAGGTAGGTATTGGTTTTGGCTGAAAACTAGAGCTTATTTGTGATAGAATTTATCGACAAATACTTTGCAGACAGAAACAGATCTACTGCTTCAGAGGCATACAATTTGTTTATCCTGCAGCCAACACCCTCACACACAGCTTGTCAGCTATCTTTTCCCTGTCACAGATAAATAGCTGAAAATCAGGCAGCCTGTGCTTTCACGGATTGACTGCATTAAACAGTTGTCAAGCTGAGAGCCAGCTTGGTCAAAATTTATGGCTTGCTCAATCAAGGTATTAGTGGAGCTGTGCTCACTTACCCAGGCTCATCTTTTGACCCTCTCAGTTTCATCAATGATAAATTAAATATTCTAGTAATGCAAATGCAATGGATAAAAATGGATTATCTCTAACAAGATAATGAATGAAAATAAAGCCAAGCCATGCATGGCTGTGGATCTTGAGTGCAACATAACCAGAAATCTTTAGAGGCAGCAGTTAGCAGAACAACTCCAGTGCCATTTCAGGATCAGGATGCAGACAGCAAGAAACAATATTTCTAAAATAGCTCTGGAGCTCTTTCATTCTCTTCTGTGTACTTGGACTTCTGCTAACTAACAAACATTTATTAGTTGTTTGCATCTTAATCTGTTGTAAGTGTGAATGTCCCACTAACTTGATCGGTTTATTTTTAAATAATTGCAACTTATGCTTAAAAGCCAGAGTATAGAAAGTTGAGACTTCAACTGAGCGGGAGCTAGAAATGCCTGCCTGGGAAACATGTCGATGATAGAAAAGGGCTCTTTACCAGAAAAGAGTGTAGAAAGATCTGTGGCTAGGAGCTGAAACTGAAGCAATTCAAGCTAGAAATAAGGCACAGTTTTTAAAAGGTGAATAAAATCAACTTTTGGAACTACTTACCTGAAGACAGAGTGAATCATTCAGCCACTTGACACGTTTAAATTGAGACAGATGTCTGAAATATATGCTTCTAGTTCTGCCACAGCTTACTGGACCTGATGTAAAGTACCAAGGCAAATTATTCTATGACCTGTATAAAGCAAGAGGTCAGACTAGAGCATCCATATGGTCCCCCCTGGCTTTTTAGAACTGTGAATGTTCATGCCTACAAAGACAAGGAGGAATGGGTCTGGGCATTTGTTAATGGTATCATCTTCCCATAAAGCCTAAGGGAGGTGGCATGACTACAAGGTAGAGGATTAAAGTGCAGCTCAGCTTCTCAAGACTGATGTTAGATTCAAAAGTGAAGAAAAAGGATTCCTGTGGTGACTCTTCATCTTATGTTCCCTATAATCCTGGTCAGAGCAATAAAGGACATCTGAAGGCACCAGCAGCTGATCACAGGTTTGACTGCGTTTAGAAGATACCTACTATACATCCTCTTTGAGAAACTCAGTGTTTGATTGGGATGTGTGCTTTTAGGATTTGTATGTTTCAGCTTACTCTGACTCAATCCGAAAATAATATTTCAAAAAATATCTCTTCAGTGTTAACACCAGCAAGATGTGCTCACAGTACTCTGTGACTTTCACTTGTACTGAAGAGCGTATAAACCAGAAGACCTATGCAAATGCAGGTCAGGCATTCTTGTGTAAGGGTAAAGCACTGCAGAAGAAAGAACAGTGACAGTGGCCTCACTGATGAGCAGATCCCTATTTATTTCTTCATGATGCACCTAAATACATTTAAGATCCGATTAACAGATTATTCTAAATTTAGGAGCAATGCCAAAAATGTTATTATATCTAATGTCTCTTTTCATACCTTTTCCAAAGTACACAATTATATAGACTTTTTTCCTGTTTTTTCGTTATTTGAGCCAGTCCTGACATCATTCCAACACAATCTGAGTTGTAGTGCTAGACTGATAAAAACCATCAAGTTAATAATGAAGAATGAAACAACTGTTAGAGTGCCCTGTATACCCAGACAGAAGATCCCACCTGTCTCCACCTGTCTTTCAAGGACTGCTGTAGGCACAATTACTGACACAACACAGAAGGTAGTTTCCCCGAACATCACCACAGTGTGCAGAAGAAATTATGAAAAACTTTGCCCAGACTTGGCGAATTCTGCAAAAATGGCTGCAATACAGCTATGTGCACAATTGTGGAATGTTTCTATGATCTCAGATTCAGAAGTAGACACCAAAGGCTTTCATAAGAGGATATTGCGCTGGACTTAAGCTGGGATACTGACAATAAGGTGGAAAGGAATGTGTACACCATTCACAGAGGTACAGAAACACATGCATTGACAGTCACAGTTGCATTTATGGTGCTTGTGCACCACTAAATGTTATGGCTGATGGATCAGATGTCTGCAAGGCTAAGGGGGAAGCTGAAGCTCATTATCCACCCATTCACCTCCCTAGTTTCATGGAAGCTGGTATGCTGATGCCCCTGATGATCTCTTCTCCAGCTGTGTCCTGTCCAGCATCCATATTCAGCCTGGACCACTGTCAAGTACAAGCAACTTCATCTCAAATACAGAGCACATGCAAGGGTATCACCTGTTCTGTATGATGGCACTGTCTTATTCTCAGTAGCTACCCAGGAAACTTTTGCCACCTTTGGGGTGCCTCTAGAAATTCTGCTTTGTAATGTTTCTCTGAGTGATGAATATACAATTCTGGTGGCAAGGCATTATATCTAAGGAGTGACTTGACCCCAGAGTGGGTCTGGGAAGGTGAGAAAGTCTGACAAATGCTTAATAATTACTAATCAATAAAACTTTAATGTCTCAAACAGCAGAGAAAATGTCTAACAAAATGTTTTGAGGGGAAAAGGGCAAGTAAAGCAGGCAGAAAGGTTTGGCAGTTTAAGAACTGAATATAATTCAGGACAATTGCAGAGTCTAGCAGACAGCTACAGCAGCGTGTGCAGGCACAAGATTAGCCTGTGGTGATGGATAAGAGGGAAACTTCCTTCTGTCCGTATCTTTTCTCCTGTGGCATCATTAGCACAGAGGAAAGGGGTGGAATGTACGTGTTTATAACGTTACATGGTTAGATTTAGCTGTCTGATATACAGCCGTCCCTTACAGGATTTATTTGAGAGGACAAGGAAGATGATACCTTCTGCCTATTTGGAGAAATAATAGAAACATATCTGTTTAAAGCCGAAGTTAAGCTACTGTATTGCTCTCTCTACAGAAGGCAATAGCACTTTAAGGTATCAGACTGCAACACAGGATTTTTAATCCACTTTGGAATGAGAAGTGGAATCAATAGTGAGGACTGGTGCTCAGTTGTGTAGGTTGGATAACCGCACATTGGGAACTTGGTTAAACTAATTCACCCATTCTCTTAGTTACTGCAAGACGTTTAAGTGAAAGGAATTATTACCTGGCAGTCCAGGTCAGCAGACAAACCCAGAGGACATGGTTGGTGGCCCATGAGAAATAGATGGCAAATACAATAAAAAAAAAATAAATGCTGTTACAGTTGTGGAAGGAAACATCTTTTAAATCTTTGACTTGGAAAAAAAGTCTTGCTCTTGAACATTATTTAGATGTTGGGAGCTCTGTCTTTGCCAAATACAGCTACTGCATTCAATATACAGCTAACCGCTGCAGCTTTAACTTATCTGTGCTGTGGGTCTTGGCATTTTTAAAGTCCAATGTTGTTTTCCTTTTGCTAAACAGTGACTCCAAACATCCTTTATGCGGGAATGTTATTTAAGCAAAGCAAACATTTTGTACATACTAACAATTCACTAAACAGTTTCCCCTTACGTTTAATGACCTGTTGTAAAACACTTGAATGATTCATTGAGGAGAAAATCAAGATAATGCAGGTCATTTTGTAAACCCAAAGACAGAAGAAGCTTTTTCATCTCTGGAACAGACAGCACTTAAGCAGTGCTCACTGCCAGTCCTGTGAGAGTTCAGAAGTGTTTGTCATCTTCCCACTACATAAAGTCTGTTTTCATTGTTTTATAACTTCTGCCAAAATAATTACTCTGAACTGCTAAAAATTAGCAGAAGGAGGTCTTAACCCAGAAACAGTCACTTGAAATTCAGTTTGAATAACCTTGGTTAGGCTGACTTTAGGGCACAGGAGCTGGAACTGCTTTCAGATTTACAGACACCTTTGGTTTGTTTAACTTCAAAATAGCTCTGAATATGCATTTTGCACGTTTGGCAAGCACCTACATTCTGGAAGGAGAGGATGGCATGGCATTAACTTAATCACAGAAGTGCTGTGCTTTAAACAATAACTTCTAATTTGAAATAACAATTATTTTCCAGGGTTTTTCATTTAAGTCTGAAATATTAACTTTTCTTTGTGTACCACTTAGGAAACAGAATGATTTTTGGTTTAGTGTTTTTTTTTTTTTTTTTTTTTTTAATAAACATACAAGCCTTTAGGAAGTCAGTATATTCCTGGCAACAGGCACCTCTTCAGTTCATCTTGGCAATGACCTGTAAGTTAACAGCTGGATCCAGTGCTCATTAAAGTTACTGGAAGGATTTCTACTGACTTCAGTGGACTTTTGTTCAGGCTTGATGTGTCTGACATTTGGCACTGAGGACAAGGCACTAGTGAAACAGTCCAGACCAAACATGTAGACACTCCAGTGAAGGTGCAGTCAAGAGGGAAGTGATGCTCCGTTTTATGTTTGTGCTTATGGGAGTGTTTGTCCTCTTTTTAAAGGTAACTTGAAATTAACATTTAAAAAGCAAAACATAACTGTGAAAATACAGATTCCTGTAAGCCTGAGACTTGGTCATGAGTGTAACGTTTGTTTACGTACAGTGGATTCGTCCTCTGGCTGGTGCAAGGCATCTGTGTTTGACCAGTTTCTGAAGGCTCACACAGAAAGTCAGTGAAGTGCAAGGCTTTTACTTAACCTTGCTCTCAGGCCTCATAATTTCTGTGGAAGAGCTTTTGATCTGCATACTCCTCACTTACACAGTCTTTTGCTGCTTTTAATATATTTTACATGTTTCATACATGATCGCTCTGCCTGGCGCAGAAGCTGGACAAGTCCAGAAACATACCCAACACTAAGAATTGTCCTCAAGAAAACTGGAAGCAAGAAGTTGTCTTCAACAGATGAAGGAAGAAGTTACTTTCCTACAGATAAAGAATGCAGGATGCTAGCATAGATGGCATTACATGGATGGTACCAATTACTGTCTATTTTGTTGGCAAAAAGACCCAAAGCTCCTAATTAAGTTTGTTGTTGCCTTTTTTTTTTTTTTTTTTTTTTTTTTTTTAATCACAGGAGACAGCTGCTGAAATATCCAGTAATTAATGCGGTGATCATACATGATTCTCACTTGTAGGCAGGAAGAGCAGTGACTCCTTACCAGTTTGGAAGCTGCTACAGCAAAGATAAGTGCAAATTTATAGCATCTTTGGGCTTCCCTAGAAGCTCTTCTATTATTTGAGACAATCGTATCGTTATTCTGCAAACAAAAAGAAATGCTGGCCAATTGGAAGTACAAAATAAGCCTTCATACATTTTGAGAAAAGAATAGAGGCTTTCAGATAAATTGCTTTTCCTTGCTGGGCCCTCTTTTGCTGTAGTTAATTATGAGTGGCATATACAAGAAAAGGCAAGCCAATAAGAAAAGTTTACAGGCAACGCTAAGGAAGCGTCCTAATTCCTCTGGGCATTTTAGCATGTTGTTGTACACCACTAACTATTGGCTTTCCAAGTGATCTCACCAGGGTACCAACAATGTAGATGTCTTCAATGGATGCTTGTTCAGGCCTAATAATTACAGTTTAAAGAACAGTTGGCTATGCATTGTCTCAGTTAAAATTAAGACACAAATTTTGTTCCCACAAGAGAATTGACTGTGGGTTTTTTTTCTGCTGAGGAATGTATGATGCAGAGTCTTGATGAACAATACAAACCTGCAATCAAGACATAAGTTTTAGAATTACTAATGTAGCTGAACAACAAAAGAGTGTCTTTTGATGTCACAAAGGTCATGAAGCAGCAAAAAACAACATACATGCATAATGAGTGGCCAAAATACGTGAGCCTACTGAAAATAGCATTTAATTTCTATCAAAGTAATTTTTTTCTTATTCTCAGGGAAATTAGAATAAGTTAATTGCATATGCAATTCTTTATAATTTGGACATGCCTTTGCTATAGGGAATGAAACCTGAAATAGTGCAACAAGACATTAACTTGAGCTGCTGCTTCCTACAAAATAAAATGGAGCACAAAAAGAGCACCTCAAAAGAAAACTCTGTCTTCTCAAAGGTAGCTTTGGTTAATGAATGAACTCTATTTCCATCAGTCATCTTGGTGAAGGGAAGGATATAGAGTTAGGGTGGGTTATATTGCATTTGTCATTGACCTTCTGTGTGTTAGGTGCTTACTCTGTTGGCTAACCTCTTTCTGGAGTCCAAGGAGAGGCAAAGAGAGAAAAGAGCATCTTCAGAGGGTGGCTCATTCCATGCATTTTAGATATGCTCTTCACGTGCAGGGGATCACGTTCTGGTGCTCTCTGTCTCTTACACTGACAGCTAGCTTGGAAGACATCTGTTTCATAGATGGCTAGTTTGAGGTGTATTCGGTTTCATATTCACAGTAGAGCTGGGGCACTTCCTCTGAAGTGGACGGTGTTTTGCTGCTTGTTTCAGTAATCCCAAGGTCTAACTCAGCCCCGTGGCAAGGGTGTATGAAATGACCCAGCCAGGGCACGACTTGAATGAGGGCAGGAGTTGCAGGTGTCAGAAAACGCTGACAGCAACAGCACGGTCTGGCTGTGTCCCATCTAACTCTAGTCTGAACATGATGGAAACAATCACTAATGAGGTGATGCTGTGGTGTGTCCTGATTCCTCCTGCTACTGCTGCTCAGAGAACTGCTGCTGATCTCCTCACCTAGAAAAGGGAATGACCGCACATACAGAGTAGAGCAGAGGAGGAAGAGGGAAGATAGCTCTGCTTGGTCCCACTCCTGAGCTGAAGCAGTCCCAAGCTGACCTCCTGCTCTCTGTGCCCTAGGGCCCACCATGGTTCTGCCTGTGTGGCCAATATTCATGAATTTTGCATTCCCCAAAATGAAGTTTTTAACCACACTGCATTCCATGCTGACTTGCAAAGGGAAAACATATCCCAGTAAACATCACCAGGATTCAGATGTCTCAGTCCTATATATTCAGAAGCTTTTAACTACTGAGAACATCAATCCTGCCAATCAAGATGTCATTCCTATTTTTTACAAAATATCTCTGTGTAAATGTTTCTTTGTGATTTAAAGTAGAGGTATGTTGGGAGGAGAGGGAGATCACAAAGTACATCCTCCTTTTTTCCTTTTTTTTTTCTAATGTTATGCTTACGGCCCCTAGTACCAACCCTGTATTGTGTGCAATACAGGTATCCTATAGATACAAATTTACTAAATATTAACATTTAGTCAAAACAAATCATCCATCATAAACAATACTGATTATGGCAATTTCAGTGGAAAGTCAAAGGAAAAATGAAAGACAATCCAAACCTATAACCTAGGTAAGATGTGATGCAACTTAAAATGCTGTAAAATATTCTTGGATCTAACACTTGACGCCACAAGTTTCTGGATGTTACTGATAAACTATCTATTGTTTAGAGTTATTAAGACCATAAGCTCAGACTTCCTTTCTTTTCAGGATGATAATACGGAATGATTAACAAATCTGTGATTTTTTTTTTTTTTTTTTTCCAGAACAGTTGATGGAGATCACTTGAAGACTGCTTGCTGGGAATTTTGCTGTGGTAAAACATCTGGCAGATAGAAATACACATTCTGAATTGTGTACAGCTTGAATCTGTCACATTAGAGAACTTGTATATTGAAAAGAACTCCTTAAGAGGCAGAAATACAGATAAGTGAGCATGCATTTCACTGATTATTTTCTGTGAAGGCCTATTGTAGGTCAGGCTGTTGACATCTACATTAGCTATTCTGCTAATGATTTGCAAAGGCAGAACCCAAAGAAATGGGATTGGTCCTTCAGAAACCAACAAATCTGGCAACTTCATCTACTGGAAATGATTGACCATATATACTAACAGAACACGTAAAAAAAATCAGAAAGCTCTTGACTTTTTAAAATTTTATTTTCATTGGGCTAAAGTTGGCAATGACATTACTGTCATAGCCAGAGAGGAACTTTTAAAGTGTTTTTACATGGAGATTTTTTGTAATCTCCTTGCATATTTCTATTACTCCTGATTCCTTCTATCACTAATATAGATTTAAGGTCTAAATGGACTGGGCTCTTTCTTACCTCCAATTCCTTCCTGAAGATTTTTGCAGCAAAGATCAGTGCTACAGTCTTTTACAGCTGCCAAAATCTCAGCACAACCTTAAGAGTACATGAGATCATCTCCCAGACAACAGGCACCAGTTTGGAAATGCATATGATGCATATAGGCAAGTTCCCATCTCTGCTTCTACCTATGCCACCATGTTTCCTAGATCAGAGATTGTGAGGAATTTGGTATAACCTGGATCTGCTAGCTACAAGTCATTATGTCTGTAGCTAACCACCTGGGTTCCCTGGGCTGTGCACTAGAAGTGCGCTGTCAGAATCTGGGTCCTGTGCATGCCAAGGTCTGACCTTTTCAAGAGGTGTTCTCGTCCAGCTAAGTGCCTTTAGGTGCTGATTATTTTTTAATTAAAAAAACAAAACAAAACAAAACAAACAGGTTTATACGCATCTGGTATCATAGAAACTTTACCTTGTAAGGAACAAAATTCAGGCATATATGTAGCTGATTAAGTAGAAATGTTGGCAGCCCATATTGTCCTTAGGCAGATAGGAATTTTACCCATTTTTTTTCTTCTGAATAGAAGCTGGTAATTGTGCTAAGGCTGATTTCTTATTTCTAACAGGTAGTTTTCTACTTCTTCTGTTTTGTCAAGAAACTAAACCCATAACAGTAGTCCTTCTTACATCAGGGCAAGTGCATGGGGGAGTCACCTCCCTCTGTCGAGGAGGAGTGAGATATGAAGTTTGGGAAGAAGTGTTGCTGCGGGGGTCCTGGTTGTGAAACAAAGGATTATAACTGGAAAGAGGTGTCTGGGTCAGAGACAAAGCACAAAGCAATGGCTTGATGGCTCCAGTTGTGGAGCAAATAAGGAGCTCCTGGGTATGAGGAAACTATCCTGCTTGGATATACCGCTGTCATAAAATCCTGAAAGTCTTCCAGGAACCATAAGCTTTCTCTGCTCTTAACCTCAGTGTTTGGTGAATATTTCTCCCCCTGCTCTGTCTCTGGGATCACTTTTTCTGTCTTCATGTGTTCTGCCCTGCCTCCTCTGATCCTTCTCCCAGTGGCTTCTAACTGTGTGCCCTCCTGAACTGGTCCGTGGGAAACCAACCCGAGTCCCTAGTTCTTAAAGGGTGTACGTGAGGGAGCACAATGAAACAATATTTAAGAACTTCTGGTCTCCAGAAATTTAATTCTGCCTAAAGTACCTCATAACAACAAGTGTGAACAGAGAAGGGCAAACAGAGTTTAAGCTTTGAGAAGCCAAGTTTCTTCATTCTTATAATGATTTTTCTACTAGATAGTTCTGGGCAAAAGTTGAGGCATTGTCCTGCATCCCATTATTTTCTAAGGGCATTTCACCAAGAGCCTCAATAGGTTTTGGGAGGAGATCAGAAAGTGCCAAGAAACATGCATCAACATTTGTCCAGGGTTGCTTGAATGATAATATACACTTGGTGTCATTCCACTTGATAGTTTCTGGAACATTAGTTTTGTAAAAAGAGAGAATTTAAAAAAAAATTTCAAAATTCTTTCATATGTAAATGACCTAAACAGAAGATTATGTTTGCACTGGGAGGATAGATGGCGCAATACATGACCTGGAGAAACTGGACACAGCGTATATTGAAATAGTAGTGTTAAGTGCTGGTCAGTAACATTTTTCATCTGACTGCTTTCTTAAAATAAGCAATGAGATGTTATTGGCATTTTGAGATGGCAGGCTACATTCAGGTTGGCATAAAATAATGAATAGGCTAATTGCAATTTTCTTTGTTGGAAAGACTATGCAATCCACATTTGGAACCTGGTCTGTAAGAAAATCAGTTAGTTAACAAAGAAGATTAAAGAAACTTAGTTTGGTGATTTGCCATTTTGGAAAATTCTTGGAACTGAATTTTTTGTACAGACTAGCTGTGTGAGAAATGACTCTTGAACTTTATTCAATAAGATCAAAGAAAGGAGCTGGAATTATGACAAACACTTGTCTATTATTTTTTCCACAATTCTAAGATTCTGGTAGGCTTTTATTCCTCTGAACATCAAATAAGGTTATGTCCTTTTTTTCTCTCAAAGAGCTATTGCAGAAGCTAGATCTGAAACTGAGATTTAATGAAGTAAAAGACATTCTCTCTGTATTACTTTTCTGAAATAAGGCTGTCCGTGTATGCTGACAGATATCAATTCAGGGAAAAAGAAGGTGCCAAAGCCACAGCTAATATTCAAGTTAGCAGTACAACATTTTACTGAATCTGTAAGCAGTTTTTAAATGAGAAACAATTATCAATTATCACTGTCAAAAGAAATAAACCATTAGATAAGGTATGACTTGCAATGGAACGAGGACACTGAAGATAAGATTGGCTGCCTATGAAGGCAAACTCAATAACACACTGGGTGGTTCCAACCTGCTTATTGAAACGTCACATCCCGTGAGTAGTGTTGATTCACAAAACAATACTTGGGATGAAATGCTTCTTGTTGTACAATGTCTTCAAGTGCTATTAATAACCTTTTCCTCTCGTACGCGGCTAATTAAAAAAAGCACATTTTAATTTCTGTTAGGGACTGATTTCCTTCCAGTTTTCTTAGTGTTCAAATGGTTCAGGAGGATCTAACTGACATATTTTAGTCTGTAAGGTATTTGTACCCTTATTTTACAAACAACTTTGACAAAGGCATCATGGTTTTGGGTCCCAGTTGCCACTGAATTAATTTGTCTGCTGGATCATTCTTGCATGCTATTCACCCACAGAAGTGAATACCTGGACTTACAGCTTGAAGGTTACCAGGACTGAAACAACTTAGAATCTTTGTTTCATTGTGAGCAAATCCAGGCTTGCCAAAGTCTGTTCCTGCTGCTTTTCTCACTTCATTTTGCAGCACAGCTGTTTTAAACTTCCTAAAAAGATTCGAGGCTGATCAGCTGGTATTTGTTGGCTTCAGAGGATATGCTAGCAGTACATACTTTTGATGCTGAAGAAAAAAACAATGTTTGTTATTAAATAGCTTTGGAAAATGTTTTAACCACATTTAAGAGGGTGACAAATAACTGTGCTTTAAGAGAATTAATTTTAAAGAAAGTTTCTTTCTGTTTCCTGAAGGAATGCTTCTTTTGAAAAGTTCAGATTGGTAAACTTCTCAAAGAGCCAGTACAATAAAAATGCTTTTGTTACTTCACTGGCTACTTGACATTTCTTTTAAGTAGTTCCCAAAAAGAAGGCAAGAGTGAATACATTTTCCCAAGTGGAACTTTTTTTTGCGCTTTTGAAAGGTGAAGGAAGAGAGAGGGCAAAGCACAAAATACACTGCTTTCTGTAAGCCTGAAATTCCAAAAAGATTTTCAGGAATCCCAGCTAAGCAAATATAGTATCCTGGAGCATCAGTGCTATGGAGCAGGCGAACAGAACAAAAGCTGTGTAGTTAGGATGAAGCTTACTGGCTCTTTTTAGCAATCTGCTTCTCCTTCAAGAAGACAACAGAAACTCTGGAGAATCAGTAGTTCCCTCTTCTTCTGCTGTTTTTTGGTTCTGTTTTCTTCTGTTTGTGCCAATTTTCAATTATGCATGTGGTGAACTTCAAAAAACCCCCAAAACAACAAACAGAAAATGAAAAGGATTTAACTGTTAGTCTCATTACTCTGGATACATACTCAGTTCAAATGTTAGACAATAAAGAGAAGTCCTGACATACAAATCCAAAGGATATGGGAATCAATTGTCCTAATTAAATCCTGACTATCACCTGAGAGTGGGTTTGGTGTTTTGTAATGTTAAGCCCATGTGCTTCTAATGACCTGTGCCTTCTATTCAGATCTTCCTCAGATTTTTTGTTTCATATTCAACATCTTATCGAGTTACTCTTTTTGCATACATTAAGAAGTACAAGGCCTTAATGACACTGTTTTTCATAAACCAGTAATATACAAGAGAAACTATGAAAACCCATGGGGTCTAATACATGCCTAGCTGACATGAATATCTCCGACAATATGCCACTCTAGGACCGATGTGTAAATGATTTTCATACAATATTGGGAATAGATGAAGATGTTTGTTAATCAAGCCTTATAGCAGTCTCTAAAATATAAAACGTGTCCCTTTCTAAGGGATACTGCAGTCAAATTTAAATGACATGCCTAAGGATATTGTACACTCTCAAATGTGAGAAGTGGTATAGATTATGGAGCAAGAACGATCCAGTCCTGGGTCAGTGCTCCTGCATGTATGCACATCACACACCTCTCCTTGGAGGTTTTAATCTTATCCTCAGAAAACTCTTGAGTAGTCCCCCTGGGACAACCACATCTTGGCAGGGAGAAAGGGCAGTGTAATTCCTGAATATCCATTATTAAGATGCCGCAGTCTTTTTTTTTTTTTTTTCTTTTTTTCTTTTCTGTCCCAAAAAGAGCTATAAGAAGTAGAGGGTGTAATTAAACATGAATTAAAGTGGTAAAAAAGTCTGATACTGAGTCCACTGCTCTAACCAATGTTAGAGCAGAGCCTCAATCCAGCAAAGCTCCAGCCTCACTCTTGGGGTCTTCTAAAGAAAAAAAATTGTGCTGCAGCACTGGGAAATAAACATACATTTGCCTTTCTCCTAGTTGTGAGATACAGGAGGGGTAAATGGATATAAATAAATTATACTCTTAATTACCTGTTTTTAAACATCTTGCTAGCATACTTCTGACTTGTTAGCATACTCCTTACTATAAGGTTTCCATTGGAATCTGTGGAAGGTCTCTGGTTACTTCAAATCCAAAATAGTTAATGTCACAGTTACTGGTTCACAGTAAGTTCATTACGTGGTAATAGCTGAAATAAGTTCTCCCTTTTTTTTTTTTTTTTCTTAAATGTTGAGTCACGTATGTTTATGTAGCTCCAGGCAAATCCAAGAATGTAAATAGAAAACCCAGCCCCAAAACCTCTTCTCTCCTGGTTAAAATTGCTCAGCCTCCATAAGCCCAATGGTAGACTGGAGCTTTTATGACTATTTTAGGCAGGAAATTTTTGCAACAACATGATTTTATTCTAACAGTATGAAGCAATCTATCTAGGGTGAAACTAAATGCAATTGTCTACTGTGCCTATGAAACACTCAAACAGGAAACAATGACTTGTATGGAGTAATTTAATTTCAAATGCAAAGAGGATCAAAATACACCTTCCTGATTGAAATCCCACCATTTTTTCACAATACTCAGTATCTTAGGTCAATCTTACTCAGCACAAAAATGTAAATCTTAATTTTAAATTAAAATAATCCAAATATTTTTCCTAAAAAACAGTTACATTTTTTATCCCTACCAGTGTATTTCTTTGGGCTTTTACAGAGAAAGCAAGAAACAGACTTCCAGTTTTCAGCTTTAATTTATTAATGGTCAGTTTTCGCCTGTTTATTCCTGTGCCAGCATTGTTTTTCCCTCTCTGCTATTGAGCTGTTCATATTTTATGAGAAAGCGTCGCATCTCTTTTTAGCCTTTATTTTACTACATTAAATAAGCCAAATTATTTTTCATATGACAGGTTTACTCTTTCCTTATTTATCTTAAACTTCAGATTCCTTCACTATACATATTGTAAAAATAATTTCTGATAAACCCTAGGATTTACAGTTTTTTCAGGCTTATGGTATATTAGGAACGGAGTTATTGTTTTCCTCCTAAACATTCTTATATGCTAATGTCTTATTTGTTGTTGTGTAAGAATTTGGGAAACTAATGTGAAACAGCGATTCATACAGATGCTCCCAAGTATTCCTAATCTGATTAAACTAAACGTTATCACATATTTTACAAGGCTTTGTCGTCCTCCATTTACCGGCAATGTCTTTTACCCCAGTAGCTGTAGGAACTTCATGTGCTCAAACTTACTGTTTAAACAGAGCAAAAAAATCACCAGAGCAACTAACTCTCTCCACACTCTTCAGAGAGCTCTAAAGCAAATTCTCTGGGCACAGTCAAATAAAAAGTCATGCTCTTAACTGTTGGCCTGTGTGAGCCACAGAGATTACCATGCCCTAAGTATGACATATTGCTCAAAATTAGATCTGCCAATGTAATCACGCATAGTGGAGAATCTGCAGTGCATGGCTTGCTAACAATTCCAAAAGAATTAAAAAAATTCCAAAAAAGCTAACAAATAGATTACTTATTATCATTATGATTTGTGCTTTGATGATTTAGCTGTTTGGGTTTTTGTTTGGTTTTTGGATTTTTTTAATTGCCTGACATTCACCTGGATATAATTCCTGGTTGTGCAGAAGCACTTAGAGGCTAAAAGAACCTATAACACATATCCACCCAAAGGTATATCCATATTTTGTGCATGCTTATTCAGAAAGATTGTTTCAGAAATCTCAATCACCCCCCCAAAAACCCTTCTGTAATCAAGTCAAAAGTTTCTATAACTAGTTTGACTGGATAAAGTATATTTCTCTCTCTAATGCCTGAGATCCCAAGCAATCCTTTGCCTGATGGTAACTACATTAAGATATTTGTTGCTTATACTGAGGATTCATGAAAGAATATACTTACAAATAGAAACAAACTATGCTTTGGAGAGGCCTACTTAAAAACCGTTATTGTATTGCTTTGGTTCTCTAACGGGCATAAATGTGTTTTGACCTCGAACAGAAAATTAAGTAAGTATATAAAGGTTTACTTGAATATAAGCTTTCATGATTGCTAGTATGGGTGAATAAGCATAATTAGTCTCATACTATATTTGAACATTGAGTTTAAATGTTTGTAAACTAAGTAATATGGACATTTTAGGCTTAATTACAGAAGACAGGAAATAAGGCTATGTTCTCCAATATGTGTAAAGGCAATCTCTAACAGCACTATGACAGGGGATAATATAATGCAAGTTAACATTACCTAACAGAATGAGACATATGGTGCATGTTGTGAAGCGCTGAAGCCAGGGATGTAGTTTACAAGTTTGTGTTGGAGCTTTACAGCTTTCAGATAAAAA
>NW_010127149.1:30494-36130 GCF_000699245.1 Pterocles gutturalis | reverse complement strand
AGGGAAAGAAGAAATTGTTGTTTTGGGAAGAGATCTTGTGACATCTGTCCTTTATCTTGCAACCATACTAGAGAGAAAGTGTGTAATCTTGTAATAAAGTCTATAGGACTAAAAGTCTGTCTTTATCAGAAAACTTATTCGACAACCAGCAATAAGGAGAGTTAAGTTTATATTTTGCTATTTTATTATGCAAACATATGTTATATGTAATAAATATATTACCTTTCATAATTTTAATATGGTTTTAAAAAAGAAAAATCAAATTGAGGAGCAAGTATTTAATAGGTCTGGTTTTATCAGTGCATGTTATCTAATAGTGTATAGTAATTTATATGACATTATGTGTCAGTAATTGGCATCGTATTTTAGAGAAAGACTTTACATCTGGCATAGGCTGTGCAGAGTACTGGAGTTTAATGTCAAGAAAGATGCAATAAAACTGAGAAAACTAAAATGAGCCTTTCACATTTCTAATAAATCTAGAGAGAGTCTTGTTTTTGTTCCGGTGACATCAGAGCACTGGACGGATACCAAGTCATTCTGAAAAATGCCTTTAAGAAACATCTCTCCAGTCTCTGCAGACGTGAGATGTAAGAATAAAACTTAGAAGAACACATTTTAGTACAACAAATCAAATAAATAAGCAATTAAACATTTTCCCACAAACTAGAATCAGAATAGCTTATGTTGTTATTTGATTTATGGCATGAATTGAAATTTCCTACAAAATAAGCCATTGTGTTTACTTTTATAAGCTAAGGAGCAACGTGTGACTGTTTCTTCTATTTCTTAAGGGATATAAAAAGTGTAATTTAAAATACTTTGTTTATTGCATGTCACATTTAATTCCATATGTGCTTATGCTGGGCTGTATCATATCAAGTTGACTTCTAACTGCAACATGAAGCAGAGCAAGACAATAGGCTATCTACCAACTTCTCCCTTTAGTTGTGTGCTTTCCTAGTAGACCTAACTGTTAACTTAGTTTCATCTGTGTCAGGAGGACACCTTTGTGTGCATTTGGTAAGAAGGTTAGTCTATACTCACAAAGCCTCTTCTGGATTCAAAGTAATAGCTGACACAGGTACAACCCCTTTTGGTCGTCACCACTCTCTCCTGGAAGCTATCAGCCCCTCGTTTTCACATGCAGTCTGCTTCCTAATCCATTTCAACTAAATGATTTGGGTTAGCAAAGACCTGTTGGTTAAACTAGTTCATATAATTTTCTGGAAACACTTTATAGGGCTTTCAAAAGTGCAGTCAAAAACAGTGACTTCCCAAAGGGAAACAAGGACACAGCTGCCTTGGGAAGGTACTGTGCTAATGCAGATGTAGGCTATGGAGGAATAAGGTGTCTAAGACATTGTGAATACCCAACAGGTACACAAGTGCTTCAGAAACCCCATTGCATGCATATTTACATAAATTAACAAAATTAAACGTTTCTGTTCTGATGCAAATACTTCCTTCAATCGAAATAGGCTTAAATGTTTAAATATATAGAGAGATTATCTGTTTGGTTTTTTTTTAAGAGAGCTTTTTTTGGCGGGTTTTGGGGGTGTGTAAATATTTTTATTACCACAGGTCCCATTCCTAATTTCACAATAAGATTTTCCTTGTGCATAACTCCATGGACATGCCTCTGAAATTGCAATGATCTGACAGCAAAAACAAACATGAATCAACTGCATTTTAAATCTGCCTCTACTGAATATGGACATTATCACCAATGTAAGGGGATTCACATATCACTTGCAGCATACGTTCACTGTTTCACACTGGTAGATGGTTTGCCTCACTTTTTATTTTCATCATGAAATGTCTGTGTCAATTTGCAGTTCAAAAGAAACCACACTATTAGGATTCTTTGCAGCTTGTCTTTATTTTTAGTTTTAGACTAGCTAATGTCTTGTAACACAGAAAAACAAATTCCAGACATGAATTTTGTACACACATGTTTTTCCTATTTTCTGTTCATATTTGCTTTTTTGAGTCATAACCAGTTTTTCTTTTTAAAGGTTGATCAGTTCATAGGACACTTTAAGCTGTTAAAGATGGGATGATGCTTAGAAAATTTATATACAAAGATATTTGCTTCTCTACAGGATCATATTGATCTTGTTGGAAGTCTCCCAAATAGCTGTCACTATTTCAGTGAGAGTATTAAGAATAATGACAACCGTATTTCTAGTGGTGCATTATTATAATTTTAAAGGATAATTATCCCATAACAAATGTGGCTCACCAATGCAGCTACCATGAAGAACAAGAATGATCTTACATGATCTTGCAGGATCTTGCAAAATGTAGGGTTTGGGCTCTATTTTATTATTCCTTTTAGAATGAAACAGATTTAGAAAAAAAAATTAAAATTTTTCTCTGTTTCTGGCACATATTATATTTTGTATAAAAGTTTGGAAAATCATAATTAACTTAGCATTAAAGAAAGGTCATTCCTGCATAACTCAAGCCAATCCCAGAATGCTTACTAAAAAGTCCACTGAATTCTTCCCATTCCAGCTTCTTCCAAACAAGATAGAATTAACAAAAAATGTCCAAAGAACCGAGAATCTCAAACTGTGAATAGCTGAGTAAAGAATTCTTCAAAGCTTCAAGTGAGCTTAAATGTCGTTGAAACATATGGCGAAACAGTTTTCATGATGTGCCTGATTCCAAACCCATTAAGGGGAGCTGTTCCACTGACTTCATTGGGTTTGAATCAGGCCCTATAAAAGGTGCTTTAAAAATGCTTTTAAAATCATTGCCAACTAGTGGAGGCTCTTTCCAAACGAATGTGATCTGGTTTGTCCAAGAAAGTTAATTTATACTCAATTGGAAGCCCAGTTTCACACATTCAAGTATTCCTATGAATGTTCTGGGTTAGACCTTCAGCTGGCATGTATCAGCATAATTCCATTAAAGTCTATATATGTTTGTGACAATTTACATCTGCACCATACTTCTGGAACCCATGTTCTAAATTTTTAGAGATTTTCTCATCATGCCTCACTGAATTTTTCTTGTTTGGTTTTTCAACTATCAGTTGAAGCGAAACACCATGTCCAGGAAAAAAGCCTGAACTGAACTCCTTTCTATATGTGAAGAAAGACAATGGAAATTACTTGAGAGGCACTGCATATGGAAAAAAAATTCAGGAGAAATCTGGATATCAAATTTTCTCCAGAAAAATTCTTCTTCCATGCACAAGATTGTTAATAACATTGTGGCAGCAGCCTTTCTTCTGTATTCTTTGACAAAAATATCAGCCACTGCCTTCTGATTAGTTCCACCAGGACAGATTTTTGACACGATAAGAGTCAGTCAGCAGTCTGTGAACCTCACATGAATATCAGATTGTTGCAACGAGAGATAAAATCCTCGTACTGCAGAACACAGCTTCACTTGCCTCAAGTAGGTGGGTTTCTGTTTTGTGGGTTTTTTTTAAATTTAATACATCATTAATCAAAAACATTGACATACTATAAAAAACAATAAACATTCATTTTCTCTTTTCCAATTTGAAATATGTCTAGACAAGAAATCAAAGCAGATCATAACCTTTGGAAGCCAGTCCTCAACTTGTTCTGAGAAGAAGTATTCTCATAAATACACATCTGCTTCATTCTTTACAAGTTAGGGCACAAAGGAATAGTAAGAGATCATGAGTTTGAAACCAGACAAAAATTACTGCTATCTTAGTTATTTAAAGTTTAAGTGTTAAAACAAAAAGCATGTTGGTATTGCTTATTGCAGTTTTATGTAAAAATATCGAAGAGGGATGGAGATGGGACAGTTATGGGATTTGGCACATCTGCTGATGTCACCTAATTTGATGAGATTTGGTAGAAAGCCCTTCACGTTCAGTAAGTACCAGATTTAGAGTTAATTCAAGAGGAAGATGCAAGTCTTACAAAATCAACACTCTTCAGGTATGCATGATAAATTGCCTTCAACACGAGAAGTTTAAAATGCGTTTGTTGAAAATTCACTTAGATACAGGTTCAGAAAACCTGTGACCAAATTGTATATGTTTGACTATCACTGTCAAAATGTGCTTGACTTCTTCTGATAAATGTGTATAAATACATTTTCTCTCCCACCGTTTTAATACTAAATATTTTAAGTAGATCACTTTTGAGTTAATTATTTACAGTCCTTTAGTTTTCTGTCTGGAAAATATTATTACAGCAATCTAATTTATGTGCATTTCAAACAGCAAGAAACTGTAATTATGACACTGATAGGAGTTTTCCTTAAAGAGATTTGCTTAAACAACATGGAGAAGTTGCAAGAGTTGGGATGTATTTGTATTTCAGTGAATTATTTGCAATCCTATTAATTATTTGCAATCCTATGAACTATTTGCAAGTGGGAAATCGCACAGAAAATAACTTTAAACTATAAGCCTACAAAATATTTTTAAATAAAAATATTTTAATAAAAAATAAAACACTTGCTTAGAGTCAGAGTATATGTAATGTTGCCTGTCACTCTGCACAATGAGCATTCTCATCCCCTCAGAGAGCTGTTTACTCCTATAACCACTGCTCCAAGAAACATATCTGCTTTCCCCTCCACAGGTGAAGAAATGCTGTAGGCTTGCCTTACCTATAATTTGGTATTATACTTCATGGCAGGGAAGATGGGAATTAGTACAGAAAGTGCAGAGTTCACACACACAAAAAAAAATTGAAAAAGGGAGTAAGTGGGTTTTGAAAAGAAAGTCATTTCTGAATGACTATATGGCAGACCTAAAGGGACCACCCCATTAATATTGGGCAAGGAGACACCTCCTGGCATACAAAGTGACGGGATCACAGTGACCCCAGTCAGGACAGGCCAGCAAAAAGCTGCCAGTGCAAATGAGATAAGGCAGCAGTGCAGACTCATGGTATTATAGTAGATGATGTTTTCCAAGCAGTCTTCTAATGTGTTAGGCATTTTCAGAAGCCTGAGCAGGCTTAAGACAAGTGGTACAATTATGTCTTAGAGTACAGTGTTTTCCATTCAGTACATTTATTTCTAGATTACTTTCCAAATACAGAAACTTTCATTAGTACTGTCACTGCCTGTGTCTACAAGGATGTGACCTACACCTCTTAAGCTTGCCATTGTCAAGCAGGGTAAGTTTCTGCAATAACCTCTCCTTTCTCAATTCCCGTACTTGTAAGGGAATCATGGTATTTCAATTTATTATTCACTTAGTCTTATAGTAATTATGTTTCTTTTGTTAACCTTCTCCAAACACTGCATACTAAGTCTGACAACGTGTACTGATGTGTCCCCACTTACACATCTGATCAATGCTTCCATTTTAAAGGTGCCTCCGCTGAAATCATAAGTTACTGGCAGCTCAATCCTCATTGTTAAATACAGGTTTGAAATAAAACTGGCCAGTAGCCACCTCTAATCTGCAGGTGTTTTTCTGGTTTGGTTTCTTTTTTACAATTGCTCTCTACAGTGTTAAAAATGGTTCTGAGCAGCTAAATGAGGAGACAAAATAACAAAACACTGGAGAGGAAAAAGCAGACAAAGATAAGCTCTGGAAACTTTCTGGAAACAAATCTGGAAATTCATGAAGGTGTGTGAGGCAGGTGAAGAGCGGAAGAAAAACATGTGATAGGGTTTTTTTTTTT
>NW_010127149.1:13906-30435 GCF_000699245.1 Pterocles gutturalis | reverse complement strand
CTTGTTCATGTGGAAGGCATCTGAGGGGTAAATATAGGAAACTGCTGCTGCTCACTGCTTAGCCTTCCAGGGACCTAAACTGTGACTTTCCAGAACTCAAATTTTTGACATAGGTGAGATAATTTTAGGTGTAGATGTACAATGAACCAAGGTATGTTGGAGAGTTCCACAATGAGTTGAGATGTCCCTACTAATGCAACCATTGTCATTTAGCCCCATGGACCTGACTTTCAACCTGCCAGTTCCTTTATGTACTTGTGAAGTTGCACTAACCAATATACCTTCCCCTATCCAGCAGTGCAAACGCATCCACACTTGATCTGCTATTCAACACCACCATTACACAAGTGGGAGATTTGGCATTCAAACATTCACTTAGATAATTCACACACATAATACCACATGTTTGCACAGGTGTTGGAGTTTGTCAAATCTGTAGCTTTATGCACATGAAGGAACAGTTTTGTACACACATAGCTTCAAAGGCCAAGAAAGGACTTAGCTTCAAAAATAGTCCTTACTACTTCAGCACTAATGTAATTTCATTTACTTACATGAACTTAGTTGATGGCATAGCCTGGGAATGGAAAGACATAAAACAATTGCAAAATATTTTAAAAGGTCTTATAATGCATGCTGGCTAGAAACAGTAATGTGCATTTTGTATTACAGAGCAGGCTGCTTTTTTTCATCTCTCCATACACTTCAGGACTAAATAAACTCACAAGTCCATTATATGTACTTATAAGAGCCCACTTAGAACAGCTAACAAAATCACTTTTGAGACAAGTCAAGACACTGCTCATCTCTTACAGAGTTACCTAGTATGGACTCCTTTGTGGACACTGGTCACTGTGTGTGTTTTCTTAGCTCTACCTAGTAACAAGCAAAACTGTTTATAATAATAAATTTTTGGTCTACAGCTCTTTTTTTCAGCACCGTTAACAAGCTCTGAGTAGAAATTAGTTTTCAAATGGAAATGCAGTTCCAGTCACACATCACCTTACTGTAAATACCAGCCCCACCAAATGCAAAATCTACATCTAAATAGCGTTGCATTTCTTCAGGAAATGGTGAGGAAATTTCTTTAGGTGAGGGTCCAGATGAAAATGGAATGCAGATCTTGGTATTAATGTCACAGTTTTCATTTATATCTACTTCAAAAAGCTTTCCCTGCATTTATGTAACCAGTAGGTGGGTATTAGCCCATGCAGAAGGTGTACTCCTGCCAAATTGAACCATCCAAATATGTCTCAGGCCTCTTCTCCCACTGCGTGTTCAACTTCAGTGTAGCTCCAGTGATTTTGAAGGAGAAACTTTCCTTCAGGGAGAGGAACAGTCCTACTGTAAGTGATCCCCTCACACTCTTAGGTGTGTGTTTGGAAAGAAAGATGTGTGGGAGCACGTATATGTGTGTGTATGCATGCATGTGTGCTTGTACTGGGGCACACAGAGAAATGCAAAAATTGGAGGGATTGGGAAAGCAACATAAGGACAGGGGAACTGTCAAGCTGTTTGCTGCTTGCTGGGTTCTGTACAGCTTGTAATTAGTAAGAAGGAAGAGGATGAGAAACCTAAATGTCAGGAAGAGGCAAGTCTGTATACGTGTGTTGATTATAGATAAAAGACTTTTTAACTAACATACTTTTATTACTCTAGGGGACTTTTATCACTAGATACAGGTTAAGGAAAAAATCCTACTTCTTTGCTTAGTAGCCAAGGAGTGATCACAAGAAGACTGTTTTAGAGTTAATTTGTATCAAGTAGCAAGGCCTTTATAGAAAAGAAACTAATGAGAAATATCCTCAGAAATAAAGATAATTTAAATTGCATAAACAGATAAACAAAAGTAGGTTTATGATAAAGAATATTTTTATTATTTTGAAGGCTACATTTTGAGAAGTTAAAGGAATAAGTAGTTAAGAGACAGGAGAATTTAGGGACTTAAATGCAGAGGACAAATTCAATAGAGATTCCTCTAAATAAGAGATAGACACAGACGCAGACACAATCTGTAAGTTTCTTCTAAACTCAGAAAAATCTTTTAAGACAAGGCTCCACATCCTCACAACCAAATAAAAAATGAAATTATCATTTGGAGAAAATAGAAGACTTGGCACAGAGGAAATGCAACAACAAAAATAATTAGTTGTTTTATAGAACATAAAAATACATTAAAAAATTCTTTGTCCATAAATGAAAAGAACAAAAAAAGCACAGGTGAGGTCATGCATACAAAGAGGCTGGTGCTGAGATTAAGACTAATCTCAAAGAGGTTGGCGCTGAGACTAAGACTAATCTACAGATGGCCTCTGTGCCACTTTACCTTCAATTTCAAAAAGAGCAAATGTAATTGGTCCAGGGGTTCTCTTCAAATAAATAAGCAAAACTACATCAAAAACATCTCTTTTGTACCATCTACTCGAAGAAGGACTATGACTATCCAATATAACTTCTTAAAGGATCATACAATCATTAAGATCATCATCGGATTACCAAGACTCAGATAAAAGGCTCTAAAATCCTTCAGCAAGGTCTGTGAATGAGGATTCAATGCAGGCAACATTCAAGAGGACTGAAGAAAGTGAGTTTAGATCTTATAGGTAAAAAGGAAGAATAAAGACCTGAGAATTACCGCACAGTCAGCCTCATGATAGTAACTAGCAAGATACTGAAACATGTAATTAAACAATCAATTTGTAAAGGCTTAAAAGGTGAGGGGAAACAGCAGACTTACTTAAATTTCTCAAAAGCACATAATGTTAGATTAGCTTAATTTCCTTCCTTGAAAGGGAGTAACCCATCAGATGAATAAATTAGAGACGTGAGATACCTTGACTTCAGTAAGGCCTTTGACATTCCATGTTGATATCCTATAAGGAAATTTGAAACATATGGCCTATAATAAATTACTACAAGATATGTGTAAAGCTGATCTAAGAAAGTACTTAAAGATAGTCATCAGTTATTCAAGGCAAAGTAGGAAGATATCCAGGAGGAGGATGAACCGTACATCTATGAAAAATACTTTTGTGAAGGCCAATGTGATAATTTTATCATAATTCAACAAAGAATTTTGACAATGGGGAAAATGCTGAAACATTTTGTTTCATCACTTTCTAGGTTAAATATTCTGCTTAAGAAATGCTGAAATAGTTGCATTAGTATTTTCTAAAATCACTTTCACATTTGAAAACATAGTGTAAATGTGTCTTAAAAGGTCATAAAGTGTTAAAGAACCTAAATCAAAACACGTTATGTCATGTTGCATTTCTGTCATCCAAACAAAAATGTTTTTCCTGGTACTTTAAAATGTAAGTAGATTGAAGACTCAAATATTGCTGCAACAAGGCTGATGATCAGTTGATTTAATATTTCCAAGAAAAACAGAAGAAATAATCTTCTTAACTTTTGGTGATCAGGAGTTGGATTAAATAATAAACAAGACTTTGTAACTATACAGGGACCTAAGCACTGGAACAAGAGAGCTAAAATGTCATTGGTGTTTTCTGAAAGAGAGATCAGAAAACAAACAGCAAACATGGGCATCTCTCTTTGTCATTCTGACTGCAAGTGAAAGCAGGAATCTGGTGACATATTGAGATCCTCTTGTCCAGTCTTTTATCCCTGCTTTTAGCTTCCTTGACAGCGAATGCAGTGGTGTTAAAGTGTTACGCTCTCACCATCCTCTCCAGGGGTATCAGGGTCAAAAGGTAGGCTTCATGACATTGAGTGTACAACCTTTGGGTCAAGATCATAATTTGCATTTTACTTACTACAAAAAGCTATAGATATCTGGTGCAATATAAATGTTTAAAATTAATCAAGCCCTGTTAGTTACAGAGGTGAAAGTGTCCAGTGCAGGTCTCTTCACAGTGTAGAAAGCAAAAAAACAAGATCCTGAAAGACCTCATGTGTAGTTATATGTAAAAAAGTTGTTCTGATGAACAATGCTGAGTTTCTCTCTGTACACTAGCAGTCTCTTCTGTGAACATCCATAGCATAAAGCAAAACTCTGCAATAACTGAGAACTTCTGCATACACCATATCACTTCATTAGAGCTGGAAGAATTTTTTTTTGCCAAGTACTCTGTTTTAGTAAATCCAAAATGTTTCGTGAAGACACAATCAAAAAAATAGCTGTCCCAGAACTAAAGAGAGAGAGAGAAGACAAGTAAAAAAGAGACTGTGGCTTTGTAGCTACTGTGTGATATACAACAGAAAATAATAAATTGTGGGTTGGCTTGGGTTGACATGGGAGGGACAGGGCTTTTTAGTAATCAAACAGACCCAAGATTTGAACAATCAAGCTGCAGGGTAACAGTTACAGCATCAAACATATTAAAAGATTTGAGGATTTTTGGCCTACAGTGAAACAAAATGTAAAACCTTTTAAAAGTTGTCTAAATTGAAATTCTATATTTGTCATCAGTACCTTGTAGAAGTCTATACTTCTATGCAGAGGAAAAACTCTCTTTCCTCCTTAGAAAAGAAAAATTGTCTACCATCATTGCTTGCCTCCAGCTACCTCTGCCTAGTCCCATTTGTTGAATTCCAAAAGGCATTTGACTGAATGAGATCAAGAAGAATTCAGGGGGAGCCATATTATGTATCTGAGTAACTTGGCAAAGAGTTTGCAGCTAATTGAGATATTTTACTGGCTAAGATGTCCTGGCCCCTTGCCCAGTCATCAGACCCCTTGGAATAAGCAGTAAGATCATTAGTGTTCAGGTTTAATACCAGCTAACCTTTGAACCCTTCCTTTTCTGAGAGTAAAAAGAATTGCCTGGTCCCTGTAGCATGGGAGAGCAACACTTTAATTCTGCTATTTTTCATTTTTTTCATTGCCTTGTCTTTTGCTATGCGCTGCTTTTTTTTTTTTTTTTTTTTTTTTTTTCACAGATGACTGACTGACCTGTAAATGGCAATTAAATAATTTCTTTAACAACTTCAGTGGATTTCTAGGCTTACTTGCTGCCTTCATGTAGGTACTGCAGGTGCTCCAGACTTAAAAACCCTTATGATGTATTATTACTTTTTTTATTTTCTTGGTCTTAGGTATGAGTCAGGGATATAAAATTCAGTGTGACATGCATATACAAGTTATGTGTATGGATTTACTTTCCACTGTCTATGATCATGTTCCTTTAGTCTTTTTCTCCCCATATGTCTGCCAATAATACTTTTCACTATGTGGTTCTTCCTCCTTGTTAACTGTGATACCGTATGTACTGTTCAGAGATTCTCATCACAAGGGTATTAGAAAGCACAAGAAAATCACCAAGTTCAATACAGACAGAATCCTGAGTTGATTATTTTAGGCTTTTTTTTTCCTTGCCCTGCTGGTTTCATAACCAGGGATTCTTCTTTGATGACTCTTCCATCTGACTTAGAAAACTACATTATTCCATCACAATTAGTTCTGAGCAGTGTAAAGAACGATGGTTTTTGTGTGTTTGTTCTTTTAATGTCTGCTGAAACACAAACACCATTTTTCTCCTTCCATAGAGAATCCTGTGCTAAGGAATTCAATGAACATTCTCTACAATCTGAAGTAGAGACATAGAGTATTCATGTTTCTTTAGCCTACAGCCAGACTTCACACTGTCCCTGCCTCCTGCAATACTTCAGTTAGCAGAGGTTAGCCCAGGTTTAGAAACTTCAGCTGTCTCCATAGTGACTTTCACAATATCATTTTCTTTGACAAACAAGGAATCACACTTTTTCTTTGTCGAGCTCAGTGACTCCTGAATGCTTGTTTCTATGTAATAGGTGAGATTCAATTGGACACTCAATTTGAGTTGGATTTGAGCCCTTATGGGTGATCTCGATGCAGACCCCCAGACCCTCTTCTCAGGGGTTACTGGCCTGTCCATGGGGTTACTACATAGGCAAGGCAGGTAACATCATTGCCTTCTTCTGACATGCTCATGTAAAGTGATAGTCACAATGGTATCTGTAGCAAGCCTTCTCCAGAAGATGATGTTGGATCAAGTCCTACAAAGGACATGACAGAGGAGCACGTAGTTGGTAGATACAGATCAAGCTTGGGTGCTGAGTTGCTAATCTTTGCCTGTCAGCACTGGAACAGTATTGGCCTGTGCAGGAGCAAGATCTCTAATGCTAATCTCTTGAGGAACAGAGATCCCTAGAGTTAAACAGAGAAGTGACAAAGGTGGTTAAGAACCACCTACCTATACTTCTTTATGACCCACTTAATGCCAAGTTATGACCCACCTGTGTTGCCTCTGGCTCTTGATAGCTAAAGACAATATCAAACTACAGACTTCCAAGAAAAGTAGTGGTTGGTTATAGTACTAGCAAATTGCTTGATATGTACCCTCAGTAAATTCACAGATTATATCACATTGGGGGAAATGGACAATGAAAAGGAGGGCAGATCTGGACTTCAGAGGAACCTCAAGCAGGCTGGAGAAATAGGCTGACAGGAAACTCATGAAATTCAACAAAGGGAAATGCAAAGTCCTGCAGCTGGGGAGGAATAACCTCATATGAGAGCACAGTCTGGGAGCAGACAGACTGGAAAGCAGCTTTGCAGAAAAGGCCCTGAGAGTCTTAGTGGACAATAAGTTGACCATGAGCCAGCAATGAGCCCTTGTGGCAAAGGCGGCCAACAGCATCTTGGGCTACATTAAGAAGACTGTCACCATCAAGTAAAGGAAACTGATTTTTCCCCTCTTCTAAACACTGTTAAAACATGTCTGTAGTTATGGGTCCAGTTCTGGGCTCCCCAGTACAAAAGTAACATGGGCATACTGTAAAGAGTCCAGAGAAGGGCTTTAAAGATGTTTAAGGGACTGAATGGAGCACCTGATATAAGAAGAGACACTGAGAGAGATGGAATTGTGTAGACCGGAGAAGTGAAGCTGCTAAGAACAAGACGAAAAAGAATACCATTTCAGTACCTTCTGCTTGACTTTCCTACTTGAAATAAAGAGCCCAGATGAGCTCAATGTCTGCCCCTCATTGCCCCTACCTTATGAAAAGCACCAAAACCTTGTATATATAAAGGATTATTTATTATCTTCATATTTAGAGTCAAAGAGTAGCCCTATGGGACAGACAGGTAACACAGCTCTTTTGTAGAGATAACAATTAGAGATGAAAACAAATAGCAGTCCCCAGTGCTCCAGGTTCCAGAAGAACTTTGTTGTTCTGGAGTGGTGCTGCATAGCTTCAAAACAAAATAAAAGTAAAAGCTGATAACACATAAGTATGTTAAATGAGGTTGTTTGGGAGCAAGTAAGAAGGGGAACATTAGTGTAGTGAGAGTTTGCCTGCTTGTCAGGCTGGTGGCAGAGCACAGAAAAAGGTATGGGCAAATGAAGAGGTATCAGCTTCTGCTGAGGAACAGAGAAGGTATAATTTCTGCAAGAAGAAGAACCCTGGGCATAACTGGAGTCTTTCACTAAAGCTGTAGAGTTAAAGATTTCAAACTACTTGAAAGCAGTGACCTCAAAAGTGAAAGACATATCTTCTACTTTGCCTGTTTCAAAGAGGGATTGAGCCATCCTCTGCCTCCCTGACAGCTGAAGCAAGATGACAAGCACTTGCTTACACCACGGTGCAACTTTTTCACTCCCTTCTGATAAAGCTGTTTAGCTGTATTAAACTCAACTGCATCAGCACAGGCTCCAAAACCCAACTCACTTGAGTGCAGAGTATGAAGATATAAGGACAAATAGGTTGGATTAGATCATGTGTCTGAATCTGGTGATGAGTCCCAAATACCAACAAACTTCAGTACTGACGAACTGGCATTTCCTGTCAAGAAACATTCTGTCAGAACTGCCATACTCATTGATTAAAATTCCACTCACACCCACTGAAAGTAAGTTTGTGTCCTACAGAAACTGAAAACAAATCATTTGTTAGGAAAGATGACAAGTTTTCTGTGCCAGTTTGTTTTCTAACTGCTGAGTCATGAAGAACCCCTGAGGTACTATTCTTTTCTTCATGTTATGGTGGGGGAATTTGAAAAAAATAGGGTGCTCTGTTTTGTGAATATTATTAGCAAAAGTGACTAATTTCCCATAACTTTCAACTAGTCAGCAAGGAATGTGTACCTCCAGGCACCGACTTTCTGGGATAGGATAGATCTGTACTACTCTCTAATGCCAAGGCTTAACTTCACTGTTTGCCTAAACAATAAAATTATTGTTCAAAAGATCAGGATGTAAAATCTCTAGGGAACTGCATCATCTCCTTCACCTTCCACAACTCAAAACTGACATTTGAAAAAGGGATTTCTTGACCTTGAGATTAACAAATGATTAACAAATCATTAACAAATGATTGTAAAAAGAAACATTAGAATAAACGTTAAAAGATCATTGTGTTAATTACTACAGAAAAGCATAAATTAAAAACATGTTCTACTATCCAATATGGTTTCAAATTTTTAAACTGTTTGTTCACATCTTGTGTCTGTCTGGACAACAAAACCAGTTTTCTCGCAATTCTATTTAGTGTTGGTTTTTCACTTCCTGCCACTCACCAGGAACTCAACATTGTTATCTTTGGTTTTGCCGCTCTGCATGAGATGTTTAAACAGAAAGCCACAATATTTTTGTTGAAACTTTTTATAAAACCAGTAATGAAATATCTTCTGCCCTAAGTGTTTTTTTAAGCCACTGTGCTACAACATTTCCAGGTAAAACCCTAAGATTTTACCAACTGTTGAAAGGTTTTTTATAGATGCCATATTTGTAGTCACTCTAAAATTTACTTTTTGAGGATGATTACAAAGTGTACTGCCCAGCGTACTGTCCAGTTGGAGTTTGGGCCTTAAATAATTCAGTCAATTTATTCCACTGTTAGAAATGACTCCTTCCTGTGTATTAGTGTACAAATGTAATACTTAAAGATGGTATTCACCTCCAAATCATGTGGAAGTCATAAAAACTATTGCTAATCATTGCTATCGTACTAAGATGCAGATTTACTATAATTTCAAACAATTGTTTCTGTTCAGCTTTCATCCACATAGGACAAATGCAAAGTAAGTGACTAAGCATAGTTCATCTGTTTTTCATAGTTTACCAGTAAATTGTTTGGTCCCACATGAGAAATACGTATTTGCATCACTGAGCAGCCAGAGTGAACTGAGCAAACAAGCCCCCTTCCCACAGTGAATAATATAAATTTCTGTTGTCCAGTCAGAGAGCAAACCAATCAGCCATTGAAATGTCTGGTCTGATTTTAAAGATTAGAAAAAAAATATTTCATACTGCTCCAACTGCTTGTTGTCTGTGTGTTGCAAGATGAATAGATACACCGCTTTTGGAATTTATAATTTTTCCACTGATGGCCAGTCATGTCCCTATGGCATCTTAGCTATTTCAGTTTAAAGCCTTTGTTTGCACTGAACTTTATTCATGCTCAGTCTAACAAATCAGATGAGTATTCTGTGCAGGATGCATAATTTTATCTGATCTTTTATAATGTGCTTGCAGAAAATGCTGCCTTAGCAAACAATAAAAGAAAGATGTTTGGCTGAGTAAGGAACAATAGAATAACTGTGGGAAATAATTAGGAAAGTTCTATCAGAGTTGTAGGAGAGCTTATAACATGAATATAAGGAAGAGAATTAATTGGGAGTTCTAACCTGCTGTAATTTTCTTCTGAAAGACAGACACTCTTAAAGGAGCAAAGATCTGTGTACATCAGTGGCACTGATTTTGTTAGTGGTGTTTTAATCATCATAATTGGCTAAACCTCTCCAGCCTCTAGACCTCTACTTGCTACTTTATATTCAGAATTTGATAGTTGCACTTTCTCGGAGACTTTTTTAAATTGTTTGCCAGAAATACCCTCTACCACAAAACAGCCTGTTCATTCTCAGGTATCAAAGCTAAAATGGAATTGGGGAAGGTAGCTTATACGAATGAAAATGAAAGAGGTATGACTTCCATTTTATTAGGAATGAGTTTAAAAAATATGCACTCCTTTATTTTAAAGAGACTTATCAAAATAAAGTGAACTGAACAAATTACTAAGGCTGTAACTGAGTAGCTTGTTATATTAGGATCATCTTGCTTGATTTCATCCTTCAGAAAACAATTAAAAGTTACGTTGATCTGTGTCATTAACTACCTTCATAAATATATATAAACTTAGCATTGTTTTAAAAGGGTGTGATGAACAAAACATTATATTATTGGCCAGGAAATGTTTGTACCAGCTCACTTATGTTTGCCTACTAGTGACACCTACAATAAGCTGTGATTAAATGAATATGGAAACAAGCTGAACATTTTCCAATTTCTTTTTCTTTGTGTATTAGAGTATATTAATTTTTGGACTATAAGTAAAAATATCAGCTTAAGCCTAGAAAGATATTTTCAGCTCTCCATTTTGCAAAAATATAAAAAGGTAAGCTTAGTATTGTTTGTTGTTTTTGTTGTAAATCAGGCAGGATCTAAGAATTAAAAAGGAAGATTAAAATTCTAGCTATCAAATTAAACATTTTATTTTGCAGTGTGATAAACCTTGTGCTTTTTAAAAACTGATGCTTCCATTTCACAGTGATCTTTGAAGTGATCTGATTTCTAGGGGAGCTGCATGATAAAAAATACCAGTGAATAAAAAAAGGTGTTCATATTACTTATGTGTTAAGATAATTCTCAGTAATATTTCTGAATAAAATATGGGATTGACTCTGTGTTTTGATAAAACTGCATTTCCAATTACATTTTCTGGCCTATGAATTTGAGAACATTCTGAAAAGCATATTTCAGCTGTGATAGATTCTGTTGATGCTTAAAACAAAAGATTACAATTTTAGGAGAACAAAAGGTTCTTAAAACAATTAAACTTCCTGATTTTGGTATAATGCTTAAAATCATAAGGCGAGTACTACGCAGTGGGTAGAAATGTTGTTTTTCCAGAAGTAACTCATACAAATGTTTTACAAATGAAAGTAGCATTTTTATTATGGGATACATTATTTATTAGATACAAGCTAAGATTTCACTACAAAGAAAAGTTTTAAATCCTCCTGATCTCGGTAGTGTTCTGGTCCAGAGCCATGATTTAATTTGCTTGGGATGATTTGTAAAAATGCTGTCTTTGGAGACTGATCTAGAGGTCATTGATTCTAATGGAAAGACTCTTATTGACCAACAGAGAGAAACATCAGGCTGGTGGTTATTCTGTCCATCTTTTCTGTCACTCTAGCAAAGTAGAAAAGCTGAACTAGTTCTGGAGTTGGAGGTAAACTGCATGCAGCTCTATTACTTTTGAAAAGTTTATAAGCACTTTAAAATTACAACCAACTTTATCCATGTGGACCAGTAAGCAAAAGACGGTCAAAGCAGAAAAATTTATTCTTTAAACTTTTTTTTCTTCTTGTAAAGCTGTACCGCTGTTGTCTCCTTGCATAGCAGCAGTAAAAGTATGAGGTATTAAATTCAACTCTATGTTATGCACTATCATGTTACTGAGCTTGCAGTTTAGTCGTTATGACACCAGAGTGTTCTTACATATCCTGAATCTCTGTGCCGAGTCCTGAAGCAGGACACAGGCAGTGAAAATATAAAAGCACATTTTCCCACGCTCTGCATAAGCTATTGTTATAAAAACAATTAGTTGGCAAGACTAATATCTGGAATAAAATAAGTTGAATTCTTTGAACACCTGCAGAGATATAAGGAGAAAGGAGATCTGGTTTTTTTTGTTTGTTTTTGTTTTTTTTTTGTTTTTTTTTTTTTTGTTGAAAAGCTCCATGGAGTCCTTCTAGTGCTGATTGTTATCCTAGTTATGCAAATGGTCGCCTCATCAGGAGAGGAGTTGCCTTTCTGCTGTGCACATATTGCATTTTAACATTCCTCAAGCAGAAGATGAAAGATTGATCAATTAATATTTCAGAAAGATTATTTGTTTAGATATCTATCTCACAAGAATACATAATTAGTGTTATTAAATCTAAATCACCATGTTACATGATATAGTTGAGGTGGTTTAGGGCTTACTCGTAACAGCTTCCAGCTCACGGCTGGCAAATGTGAATGTCAATTCATTGTATACATTTATTCAAGCAATAATTTTTCATACTATCTTATCATATTGTCATTAGCCTCCTTCCACTTGGCATTGCATGACATCCCATTATTCCATGCCCATTTTCTAGTGATGCATGCTGTAATTATATAATGCTGTATCATCATTTATCACCTGGGGAACAAATAAATAGCAAAATCTTTCACTGAGAATGCAATTAGTGAGTAAAGCTAACCGAGCACTTTCCACAGTGGTTTGGAGGTCTGATAAGAATGCCACACAATAGCAAATTAGGCTACTTGGTGGTGCATGATAGAGTTACTGTGAGCAAGGAAGTGTTTTGATGCTGTATGAGGAAGTTGCTTGTATTATAACACATAGCTACACTGTATAATTAATAAGCTAAACCTATGTTCTCTTTCTCCCAAAGGAGTTTACCTTTGAAGCATATAGCAGAGAGAAACATTCAACATGGTGTCTGCTGCTCCATAGCAGGGCTTTTCTGCAATCCATAGAAGCCCCATTTGCTTAGAGCAAGGGATCCATGTGCAGCTCACTGAGATATAAACTTCTGGCCAGAGTGTTCAAAGCTGTATTTAGCCACACAACTCCCCAATCAATGCATTAATGTTAATTGGAAGTGTATGGTTTTCATACATCCCTTTGAAAATTGTATCTCATTAACTACTTTGAAACAACATATTCCCATAAGCATTGTCTCAGAAAACAGTACTATTCTGAAGGAAAACTGCAGTTACCATAATTATGAATCACTTCAGCTTAAGAACATGGACTTTTTTCCCCAAAGATCATTTGGGTGCATAGTTTAGAATAGAGCAGTGGTTTTCGATTTTAAAAAACAACATTACTGAGATCTTAATTGGTTTAAGAACTATCTAAGAAGCAATTTTTCTGCATAAGTTAATGACAAACCTTACTACTGGAACAGGAGCAAATACATAGAAAAAAAAAATTATTACTTAGAATTAATGAGATTTATTCCCTTTAATTGTAACTGGACAGTTTTTGTTTTCTGCAACAGTGGTAGAGACGGTTGTTTATTTACATGATGGGATCATATGAAGTATGATAGTTGATATGTTTTTAAAAAAATGTTTCCATCTCACTATCATGAAATTTCATTGAGTTCTTTCTCCATTAGAAAATAACATAAATTAAAAAAACCCCAAACCCTCTTATGTAGTGAGACAATAGCAAAAATATTTAGTAGTTTTGGTAAATGATTCCGTCACATTGACTGTGACTGTGGAATGACTGAAATAATAAATACCAAGCTTCATATAGTTGTTAGGACTGACTGATATGGATTTATACAGAGAACAAAAGGGACTGTAGCTGTTCTCATTGCATGCCTCATTCCTGATCACACCAGGCTGGAAGCCCTGCAACTTCACATTTCCTCTTTGTATCAAGTCTAGTTCACTCCACTAAAAATTGATGGTACTTACATTCTAAAGCACTGCAATAAGAGCTGAGTGATTTACAAAAGTTGTGCTGGCCTCTGCCCAGGTATAAATGCCACTCAGAGAAAGATATCCATACAAATTAAATGCAGAGAATAATAAACTAAAAGCAGGAATAAAGACGTTTAATTCCTCATTTAAGTTAATTGACTTAATTTCTCCAACTCCGCTTAAATATTATCTAAGGCTAAATGTAACATCTTTAACCTATCCTTTCTTCACTGCCTTGCTCCTAGTGCATCTTGCACCTGCTTGGCTTAAATGAAACAAAATGTTATCTGTTCTCCTTGAAAACATTAGGGATGTAAATAAAACAGTTTCTTTCATTTGCTCCATTCCCCCTCCACCACCTTGGGATAGGCAGGCATGAAAATTAAATGTGAAGTAGGGCCCTAAAGTTAAGAAGTTTGAATTTCCAGTTTCAGCCCAAAACATTTTAGATCAAGTCTATTTTCATCTGTCATTCTTACTCTAGACTATTTAAACAAGAGTAACCAATTTTCTGAAAATGCCCTGGGAAAGTCCTCCCAGTTTTTCAGGTAGACTTTATTACAAAAATAACCAAGCGAATATTTGTTTTTTTCCTAGTGTGAGGAGGGAATATGAAAAGTGCTTGCCCGTGACAGGAATCTTCAGCATTATGACATAATTTGCGGTTCTTCTGTCAAGATTTCACTTCTCTAAATGAATACAATGAAACAACTCTTCTTTCTTTCTTACTGACACACAAATAACATGAGTACATCTGTTTTCCTGATCACCGACATCTCAACAAAAACAAAAAAAAAATAATAAAAGGACATTGCACAGCCTTTATCCAAATGAAATTAATTATTTCATCTAGAAAGAAAAGGCTTCCCTGACCTTGTCACTTTCAACTTTGCTTGTTATTTTTATCCATTCTTAACATTAAAAGAATAGAAATAAAATCGTCTAGGTTCAGTCCAAACAACATGGAAAATCATAGTGAATAAGGATGTCAAAACCCAACATCCTACCTACGAAAGTGGAAAGCATCTCCAGTCCACAAAACAGAGCTTATTAACACCCAAATAGAGTTAACAATCAAGAGGCTATAGAGTAGTCTGAAAGATGATAAGACATCGAGCACTTCCTTGGGATCATTTTATGTCCTCTGAAGTGGGTTTAGAAGTGCAATGATGGAAAAAGAGGAGGGGATCAATGTGTGGCAATGGTTCTGTTGCTCAGTTCAGAGTTTGCTGCTATTGGACACATGGCAGTGAAGCCTGTTGTAAATTGGCTTATTGTGATAGAGTGCCAATGTGATGCAACACAAGATGCTGAAGATATAAACAACAAGCATGTAATTGCAAGGTTGTTGCCAAGAAGGATTTACCCTTCTGTGCTATTATCATTATTGTTTAACATGTTTGTACTTGGATTTTCTTCAAAGTCTAATAAAAGTTATAGCTGGAAAAGACGCATACATCTGCCTTCATGTGCAGTCCTCTAATGGGAAATTGTATCTGGCCTGTCTTCTGCATAAAACATTAATATCCCATATTGTCTCTGGATTACAAAGCTGGTTTATTTGTGTCACTAAGTTTCCATATTGTGCAGCAGGGAGAAAATGAAGAACTCTCGTTCAGGTTTTATAAACTGAGGAGAAATAATGTCTTTCTGCTCTCTTATAAAATAGATTGCCTCGAGTTTTTAGAAATCTTCCCCAGTAGAAGCCAAATTATCTAATAATTTTCATCACTGCATCTCCGCTGACTTTAAGGGAATTGTTCTGGGTGTACATGTAAATAAGTGAGATCAGAATCAGGTCCACTAATTATCCTTTGAGCTATTGTTGTTTCAAAATAATATGCCCTTTGGGAATTAACCTAAGACAAAATAATTATCTCTGTGTGAGACTTCCCCCTCCCCAAAGCTTGGACTCCAGACAGGAATACAGCAGCAGGGGATAAAGAGGGAAAGTGGTGTTTCACATCTCTGTGGTCCTTAAATTATATTCTTGCAGCTGAAGAAACGACAAAGGGACTCTAGAAGTTCTAATGAGTATGAACAGTCTCCAGGAAACTCTCCTTAATTCTTATTTTTCCTATGGCTCACTTTCTTTTTAGCATAACTTTAAATATATGTATAGTCAAGCATCAAATTGCTGCAGTAATAGAGGCAATAAAGGTACTGGATGAATTCAGAGTGGATACTTAGAAAATGAACTGGAAAATATAAACTTATCAGTTTGCATTGTCACCTGAAATAGCAGGTTCTTCGTATTTTGGACTGATTTCTTTCTAGTGAACTCATCTATACAATAGATAAAAGAAAAAATCTGCAGAACACTTCAATTGATCTTCAAAAGATTAGAACCTTATTGTGGAAATGCGATATTTTAAGAATTCTATGAGAATAATGCGATAAGGGTCTACAGAATTGAAATGGGTTTTGGCAGAAGTAATTTGAAAACAGACAGAATATAAAATAATGATCTATAGCTGCTGGGTTTCATCAGGCTTTATAGGAGTTTTCCATAACGGCAGTCATGCTCTAGGACAGGGTACAACATAAAAGGCAATCTGCGTTATCTCTTGTCATTGTCAGATTTTCAAACCAGAGCAATAGATTCAGCTCTCCTTTTCCTTTCTGTGTGTAGCAACAAGAGAAAGGGAAAAAAGAAAACAACGTGTTTTTGCCTAGTGTTCCACAGCCAACATTGCTGACTCATTTGCAAGCCATAGCTGGTCCAGCACTACTTCTCCAGTTGGCCTTCACGACTCAGCAGTGGAGAGGACAGGAGAGTCAAAATAAGGTAATAGTCTAACAACCACATAAAAGATTAATGTAAAAAACAGAAGGGCAGGTATCTAAAAATAGAGTAGCAGGAGAAACACATAGCTTCTGTAAAACTACCAAAACTACCTACCTTGTTAATCTAAATGGATGCTTCCATATCGCTGGCAGCTGTAGTTAACAGATATGCTGTGGTTACCTTAGACATATATTTCAGCATAACCAGAGGTGAATCAACCTGGCTGAGAGAAAGCTGCTTCCACC
>NW_010127149.1:7060-13875 GCF_000699245.1 Pterocles gutturalis | reverse complement strand
AGCAGGATGTCAGTAACTCTATGGGAGCAAGCAGTGCTTGAGTGTGAGCTCTTGGTTCAGTTGCCAACAATGGTAAAAGGGAACAGTGAGGCCAGTGTTTGACCTGATGGACTAAAGTTTATTAATGTTCATTGGAGTTTTTCCACTGATTTCATCCATCTTCAGACACCAACCCACCATCTAATTTTAAAGAATCAAGTCTTGTGGGCAGACCTCAGTGCATAAAACTGATTATCTTGCAAAAGTCTTTCCTGCCTTCTGGGGAAAAAAAAAAATATTTCCAGCTAATGACTGATAGGCAAGAGATGATGAGAACATTTCAATATAACAGAATACATTTTTCCTTCTGTTTTTTGTTTTTCTATTTATCAACTACAAGCCAGGTAACTACAATCTAAAAACTATGGATGGAGCTGAAGAAAGTCTATTTGAATTCAGAAAAGCAAAACATCAGAGACTTTCACTAACACAGAGAGTTTCTCTATTGTAGACACACCAAGCATCATAAAGATTTTGAAATCATTGTTAATGCAGAAAATTAGTTATGTCTATGAAGTTAGTAATGTTTTCAGAAACACTACTGTTAAAAATAGCAGGGAATTATGTTTATGATACATTGGTATGGCTTCCGATGCTTAGAAACAAATACAACATTTTTATGATCTGTCCCATATATTCGACCTATCCATAGTACATTCAAAAGTGCCAGGGCACTGGAAAAGGAGCTAAAAGTCAATTGTCTATATTATTAAGCTGTTGAGTGATCCTTGCCCTACTTCTTTCAAGGACCAACTAGTGTTTTACCTAAAACTTCCCAGAGAAGGTTTGGAAGTTGTCATACATATTGATTTACAATGAATTCTGATCCAGCATATCCTTCTGTGTGTCAGGAAAGGGGATATGAAGAACATCTCAGTGAACAGTCATAGCGGACAACCCATTGCAAGTTGAGTTGAAATAAAGTCAAAAGATGTATCAGTTTTTCAGCCAGGCAGGCAACGTCTTCAGCTTCAGCCAGCAACAGAGAGAAACATTGATACTTAACAATCATGTCCTGCTTTACCTTAAAATTGTTTTGGTCTGCTACGAATTAGGAGTATCTGATAGTAACTATTAAGGTTTTAAAAGACTAGGCTTTTCTTAGGTGTGCAAGTCCCAGAAAACTACCCAGTCTGTCTTAATTTGATCATTATCCAGGTTTCCTATACTATAAAGATAATATTTTTATAACTTTCTTCAGGGTCATATTGCTGACATAACTTATTAGTTTGACATGCTGTTTTATAAAATAAAGTGGATCTAATTCTGCCTAGAACTCTTAGCATTTTTTGTATCTGACAGCAGGAAGCACTTGTCACTAACCTAACCCTTATGCAGAGCACGAGAAGCTGAGGCCCAGAGAGGTTAGACAGCAGTGCAGCAGCAGACCTTGGAATAAACTTTAGGGCTATGTTTCCGGTAGTAACTAAACAAGTGTAAAGACTCTTCTCTGGCACCAAGGCCAGCTGGCATGGCTCATGTACAGTCTCAGCTTTTATACCCTTTAGAATAGCCGCATTCACACTGTTTGTTGAGAATGGTCACTGGACTGCACTAAACCCTCAGTTGTGTCCAGGCATTGCTTGGGAGGGTGCTGGATGGCCAAAGTGCACCACAGGCCACACTGCTGACCAAGGAATGGTAACCAGATCCATGCCTTGGAGCAGTTCAGTTTACTAGCAAAGGCAGAGACTGGTTGTCCAGTCTTGTGCTGCCCATTCTAACTAGGGAAGTTAGAAGAAAGCTCAAAGTGTGCTTGACTAGGTTCTTGCATAGGACTAAGTATATTATTTCAGGTAGGCCAGAGTTTTTAGGAATGTTAAAATGTCTGACCCATGAAAAAAAATTGTTAGAAAATTCCTACCTTCTCTGACATACTAATTCTTCACTGAGGATTTTTTTTCCCAAGAAATTGTAAATATATCTGACAGTCAGAAACCATGTTATTGAGACAGACAATTACAGAGAGCAGCTGGTATTTCATATACCAATGCAAAGGTTTAGGGGAATGTTTTTTTGCGTCTAGGCTGGCCACAATTTCTGTGCTGACAAATAAAAATTAAAATTTATCATATTCAGTGAATAACGCTGTAAAAATGGACCTGCAATTATTCAGGATATGCTCTCATTTCCAATTGGCTTAAATCTGATGTTTTCAAATAGCTTATTTTGTGATAAAAACAGCATATCCAATTTATGCTGAACAGAGTTGGAAGAAACCTAGTTTTACTGCAGAAAGTGTTTCTTGAAGCAGAAGTGAACATTTTAAAAGCTGTCACGTGTACAAAATGATTTATATCCCCAAATAATGTGGCCTTTGGAAGCATCATTTATATGTATATTTGGGATATTCAGAGTGTTTTTAAACTGGTGTAAATTGAACTGCTTATTTGTTTTTTAATGTTAACAGGAATCATGTGGTTTAACTCCCTTCAGTACACACCACACTAAATAATCGTCTCCAATCCCTGCAGAGATGATAAACTATATTTTAACCTTGCACTAACAAAGTTTATTTTTTTCATGTGCGCATTGCTTGTATAAAAAGAAGAGTAAGAAGAAAATTAATCACAAAGAATACATTTATATATAAGCTTCCCTTGAAATTTTGACCATTAAATTTAGGTTGTTACTGGAAAACTGAAATGACAAGTAAGGTTCTTTGGCAAAGGATCTGAAGTGAGAACAAGAAAGCTGAGGGCTTTGCAGTCAATACACCATCAGCCTTTTTTATCTGTACCACATTGTCCACTGAAGGAGGCCATTGGTTTCACTTTGATTAAAAACAGATGCTTAAGGCAGATGTTTGGAGTTCAAAAGAACAGAGCTCACACTTATGAAATGCTTCCCTCTGAGGTATTCAGGTCTATGGAAACAGGTATAGAGTGTCTTGAGGTTAAAATTTCAGACATTCTAGGTAGCAGGGAAAACTTATAGAGCATTCACCTAATACAATACTTCCCCATAGGCAGAAGCAGTTTTCTGGGGTTTGAGACTGTCTGTATGGTACACTCAGATTATATTTGCCCTCTGTTTGGTAACTGTCCACAAAAAAACAAAAGTCTGCCCCGCATTAGCACTCTACCTGTCTGTCCCCATAGCCCTAAAGTGTCTGTGGGAGGAGGAGGGACAGGCAGGATGACAGCCACCTGCTACCGGGCAGGAGGAGGGAGAAAGAGCTGGGTGCTATGACATGAGGGCATTTTTCTTGCTCTGTTTATGGTATTTAATGGCACGCACTGATTTTTTTAAGTAGCCACTCACATACACTAAAAAAGCTCACTATTTTACACAGGATTGTATAAGAGAATAAAGTTTTTAAAAGAAGGGGAGCAAAGCCTCAGTATCACGACCATGAGTGCAACCACAATCCTGGCTGTCCCTGTCCACCAATTCTTCCCAGGGTCCAGGACCCCATTTCAGCTCCCCAGACCTCCCCCAGTCTTGCCCAGGGCCCAGGATCCCATGTCAGCCCCCTCGTGCTGCCAGCCGCTGCCCCAGAGATGCTGCAGCAGGGCCGGTCTCCAGCTCCCTGCAGCTGTACCCTGCACAGCCACAGGCCCTGTCCCATGTCCTGTCCTGATCTATCCCTGGGCCCACTGGCTGCCTGGCTTCTGCTGGGCAGGTGGGACCAGACCCTGATGGCTAGGCCCTGCTCTGCCAGCCCTGGGATCCCCTGGCCCCATCTCATGGCCCCGAGGAAGCCTCTGGTGTGTGCAACACCCTGACTGTCAGTGCGGGAGCACTGACTACATCTCTGGCAGTAAACTAAGTGACTTGGAGGCCACCAGGCAGAGTCTGGCCACTTCCATACTATTCAGCTCTGTCAGACCTCGGAGGCAGGATGGGCACATACAAAATGCCCCTCGGGGAATGGTCCTTGGCCCACTCTGCCTTCCACACCTTCTCTGGTAGTGTTGGCCATTGTCTTCCAGCTGCACAGGCATCATGAGCTTCAAAGACATCATCTTTTATCAGGCCTGCTTTTAAAAAAGCCTCAAGTTTTAGAACTGTTGTATTTCAGATCCTGTGGGCTTTAAAAGTAAATGACAGTTGCACGCCTGGATGGATTCCCTACTGGAAGAGCACTATGTTTGCTATAAACATGAACATCTGAAATGCTCCAAAGTCTTTGTAAGCAAGCTTGTCTGGCATTACTTGACAATGCATGTGTTTTCCATTTGTAAATAAATTTCTGAATGTCCCACAGGGGTTATGAAGGATTCAGAGGAACAAATATTTATTTTCCTACAATATTTTAGCTCATTTTAGGACAAAAAAAATGTATAATGTTAGTGATTTTAGTTGTTTCTATAAATATGTTTATATTCTACTTTATAAAACCTTTTATCCATTTTGGGAACAGTGTAATCTCTTATGTGTTATTATTGAAAACGCACAAAAAGGGTCCTCAGTGGACAAGCTGAACCAGAAAAGTTTTTGTTACCCAGTGTAGTTTATATGTAAAGAAGAGGAGGAAACCTGAAGGCAAGAGGAAAGGACACAGAGAGCTGAATAATCTGTCTTTGTCCAGTGACAGTGCAGAAGCTCAGAAACTTGCTATAGGTGTATAGTGCTATACTGGATTGGACAGTCAGGATAATTTTAAAAGGGATTCCTGACATTTGAGCTTCATAGATTTTCTCACTTGCTGTGAGTCTGTAGACCTCTACAAGGATCCTTTACAGTTCAGACCTATCTCACTGGATAGTAATTTAGAGAAAATATACAGAAGGTGGACCAAAACCAGCAAATTTAGGACCACCACCAGCAGGAGTAACAAGAAAGGTAAGATGCCCCTGAATGAGACACAGACTGTGCATCAAAAGGTTAGACAGAAAACAATGGGACAATGGAAACACCAAAGTCAATGGATGGCAGGACTCCAGGTACATCAGAGACAACAGGAAGCTTGAAGAGATTGTGAATAGGTACTGGTCCCCAAAACTGCCATGGACAGGGTTCACTAGAAGGATTCTTCAAGAAGTGTGTTGCGTAACAGTTCTGAATGAGGAACAGGCTGGTCAAGTCCAGCAAGAAACAGAGGGAAGTACACTTGTATCCAGGGCAGAAAGAGAGCATCTGATGACACTGGAAAAGAAGGTGAAAAGGCCTACATGGCTTGGGCTGACAGTTTCATGGGGGAGTTGTATAAGAGGACAGGAAAGTGATAAACACATTTGATAAGAAATAATTTAGGAAGTCATATGGGCAAAATTTGTACTATCCTATTTTCATGCTTTTCATCATATGGTTCTCTTCATTATTATAATTTAAAATTTCTCCTCCAACAGAAACCCATACCCCCTACAGAAAAATACAGAAGTTTCCAGAGTGAACTAATCTGCTGTGTTCCTCAAGCAATTTTCCTATTTTTAAATTTGATTTATTGAATTTGACACAGATGTTAGACCCTGGTGGTCTCATAAAACTGATCTATGTAGGCAGTGGGCAGAAAGAAAAAGGCACAAAAACTTATGGGCAATGAACCTGAGCTAGTTTGCCTCTATTTTATTAAATTTATTACCCAATTTAATCATAAAAGCAATTTGGTTAGACATGCAACGTATGTGTACTCAAAGGCTGACAACAGTGGTATGCTGATAAGACATTCGACCCAAGATTTCACCACAGCAAGTATCTGGTTCAAGGGCATGTGATACATGAGAACCTAACTGCGATTCAGCTCAGATAAGTTGAGAACAGGAAGAAAAGTTGTGATAAATTGATGACAGAGATGGCAGAAGTAGCCTCAGCCCCTCTACTGGTAGAGCAAAGCCTTTCATAGCTAAAATTGTTCACAACTTGGAGCAGCAACCAAGTGCTGTCTGAAGACAATTCACACTGGCAGCTCAAACAGGTATTATCAATGCTGGTGACCAGCAGGTTGACTTTTCTTCTTGGGCACAGAGGTTACCACTGGTCTTTGAAACCTTGTTACCTCACGATTAGGTTATTGCAATATATTTGTTATGAGGCTACCCTGTGAAACTCTTTGGGGTTGGTATCTACGTAAAAAGTAGTAACTTGCTCACAGGGATAGTGCCTTGGTAGCAGATGTTTTGAAAGTGGCATCTAGAGAGATTTTTCAGCCAAATTACATTTTCTGCAGGGAGTTTTGTCAGCTATCACCCTTAAAAGTAATTTATGTGTGATAATTAATCATGATAAAGATTCATTAATACATTTGAAATGAGACATTATGCCAGTAACTTCTCTGTGAAAATGGCTTTTCTTCAACTTTATCACCCACAGAAATCCAGTAGAGTAGTTTTTAATTTAAAAAATGGAAATGGCATAGAGATGAGGAACCACAGATTTTTTAAAAAATGTAAGCAAACAGGGAAGGTGGCCAAATGTTTACAGAGGCAAAGAAATACATTTTGAAGACATTCTATCAGGAGATCAAACTGAATGTGGAATGCATATCAAAAAGGACTTTAAAAGAACAACAAAAAAGAAAACAAATTTGTAAACAGCAGAGAAGGGGTGGCTATGAAAAATTTATTCTTCAAAAAATAAATGCTTTATTAAAACTAAAAGGAAAATAGAAATATAAACTTTGAAGAACTAAATGCAAAACAATTATAATACAGGCCAAAACAGATTCTTAGAATCAACTTGTTAAAGGCACAAAATTATTAATCAAAAGGGATTAATTAGAAAGCAAACATACCAGAAACTAGAAACCTGACAGAGTCTGCAGGGTTAATAGATGGTCACGATGTGAAAGGTTTGCTCAGAAAGGTAAGACCATAAGAGCAGAGCTAAATTAA
>NW_010127149.1:0-7029 GCF_000699245.1 Pterocles gutturalis | reverse complement strand
CCTGCTGACTATGAGGAACATGAGGAAGCTCCCATCTCGGAACCGTTATTTCTCAGGGATGAGTCAGAGGAGTCATCTTGAGCAGAAGCAGCAGCAGAAGAAGCTTAGAAAAATGTTCATTAAATGAAGAGTGATGAGTCCTAAAGCCAAGATAACAGTCATCCAAGATCTTTAAAAGGACTGAAATATTACATTGCCAAGCTATTAAATGTTGCATTGTCTATCAATTCAATCACCATTCATATAAAATAGAAAATGGTTTGTTCTTAAATGCGGACTCATACAGATTACAGCCCAGTAACCCTAATTTCTATACTTGCAAGACTGGAACTTCTGTCATAAAGATAGACATAGTAGGCATGTAGCTAAATTTACACATCAAGAAAGAGTCAGCATGTTACCTGTAACTTGTTGCTTCATGAGCTTCAAAAGCTGCTTGTGTTTTTTGAGGAAGCAAAGAGGCATATAGATGAGCTCAGGTTAATACAGTGGACTTCGGTTTCCAGAAGGCTCTCCAGTGATGATCGCTCACCAAAGATCATTACAGAAAATAAGCTATCACAGGTTAAGAAAAAAGTATGTCCTCCTATGAATTTAAAAGATAAGCAGAGATGAGATGCTGTTTAAAAGTTGTGAAGCAAAGAACAGGGAGTAAACAGACAGGTTTTCTCAACTGAAAGAGGTAAAACTGGCAGCTAAAGGGGCAGATAAAATTCAAACAAATGTAAACAGTGTACATCCTGTATAGTACATGAACTGTAACAGATTCTCAATTAGCTCTTTCCACTCCCCCCAAAAAAAAGAACCTCAGATAATTTTTTTTGCTGTGAGTAATTTTTGGGGCAGGGGTTGGGAGAGGAAACTATGCCCAACATGAACCAAAAAGACAAATGAAGCATTAGAAATTATTAGGATAAATAATAAAAGAGGAAAATATGTTATGGCATAATCTGGCATGTCCGCTTATTGAGTAAGATAAGTGGACATTAAGTTTCTCTCTCCTTGTCTTAAAATCTGTAATAGAAAAGATACAAAAGAGATCAACAGAAATAACAATGGTGAAGTATGGTTATCATGGGCTAAATAAGCTAGGGCTTCCCAGTCTTGTAAAAGGAGGGAAGGGATTTGAAAGCATTCTTTGAATTATAAGTCACATAGAGAAGATGATCAGGTAATCATAATTCATTGTTTCTCACAGTTGAAGAACTAAGAGGGATCAACAGACAAATAGTTTTTTTACACAGATTACCTCAAATATCAGTTGTAAAATATTGTACTTTATCTAGGGTTGTCCACATATAAGATAATTCCAGGTATACTCTTTAAGGAAGGCTTTATCTGAAAGTAAAAGGCATCAGAATGGTGGGATTACAAAAGATGATTTACATATTTTTTCATTTTATCACCTGTAAGGAATCACACACAAGATAACTGCACCTGGCATGATGAAATCTTTTTATTTCATCATTACTAAAAGATGAGCTTGCAAATTGTGGGTTAAAACTCTGAGCAAGTGGACCATGCCTTTATTTATTGCTTTTAATTTCCTGTGGGGGAAGTTCATTACCAGGTCTCTGTGGATAAGTTTGTTATTTAACACTTCATCTAGCACCCTCCATGAGGCTTTGTGAAGCCACAGACCTGGTATAAAACTGTCTGCAGGCTTTGCCTTGTTCACAGTGGGAGCAAGTACCATCCTCATGACAGCAACTCCAGCTTCCCTAGTCTGTGTTAATTACATTTCCTCTTGATCACTGGGTGAGAAGAATCTATGTGCTTGTCTGTTTTATTACTTAGTCTGGCCTATCAGCACATTCTTGATGAATTGAGTCCTTAGCTGTGACAGAAAGAAAAGGCTAAAGAAAGCATGAGTTATGAAAAGCAAACAAACTCATTTCTTTGCAGCTTCATGTAGATTATGAGTTTGGAGGCAGTGGACATTGCCTTACATTCTCCCCTAAATTACCACAGTTTTTATTCATACGAGATTAGTGCCATGGACCTCCACGTCTTCTGAATGTTTGCTTGGGGACTGAGCCTGTTTTTCTTGACCAGTACCTCCATTTGATGACATAGATCTCAGTCCAAGATAGGACGTCAGTTTCTAAAAATGATACTTAGAGGACATTCTTCATGAATGTTTCATTTCTGAGAGAAAAGATGGGAAAATTTATTTGCTTAATAACAGCAGCTTTTACCAGCTTAATAACAACAAGAACGTATTTACAGATAACACACTTTGTTTACTGTCCTTCAAGCTGATTCAAGGGCTGTTCTTGATAGGTTTTTTGGCTTCTCCTGACCCCTGATTGAGTTCTTGTACTTATTTTGTCCAACTTCATTCCTTTGTCCTTGGTTCTATCAAGTCACCTAAAGCTCTCTGGCAGGGAGGCAAGCTAGTTCTGCATGATTGACATTCTGTTGTGGAAACTAGGGTCAGCTATTTGGAGGAAAGAAGGTCGTTGATTGCAGAAAACAGGTCATTTGATCTGAGTGGGAAGTGATGCAGTCAAGGTTACATGAGTTTTACACTATTTTGGGCAATACAAATTTCACTCCCTTTTTGTGTATACCTATAAAATATCCGAGCTTAACCAGGAACTACTTATTGTAGGATGGGCTTGTTGTTTGTGGGTAATCCTATGATTACAATTTAAGCCTACATTACATATGTCCAGCAAGAGGACATAAAAACACAGGAACTGCCAGAGCAGATGAGATCAGTAGTCCTTCTAGTTGACTCTTCTTCCCCTGAGAACAGCTGCTTTAGAAATCTAGTAAGTAGCAAATGTTGACATACAGGAGTATAGTAGAAATCTTACTTACCCTGTCTGTCAATCTGGAGGAGTACATTTTTCATCTTCCTCTCCAATGGTGTTGGTTACTTGATCTACCACTTTCAAGAATGTCTCAGAATAATAATCTCCAACCAAAAAAACCTCAGAAAAATCCATGCTGCTCTTCTGAATGAGACTGATCAGACACTTATGTTGAGAAGATATGTAAAAAAATTGCTAGCAGTTCATCACAAGCCATAGCACTCTGGCAAATAGGGAGAAGTTCAGGTGTCTGAACACATGCATCTAGTGTTTTTTTTTGAGGCCATATGTTGTTTGGCAAAGATATGATACATCGTCTTATGGGAAACCTGTATCTTTTTTGGAACAGCTGTTGGAGATTAAGCAGGGCATCCTCAAGCACTAAAAGGTCATTTGTCACCTACATTTAGGTAACTGTACATCTCTTTTCTGTCAGAGGCACATTATTGGGTTAGGTGTGTTAGTATCCCTGTTCTTATACTAAATGTCATCTGGAGTAGGCATCAATTCTACTACACCTCATTCCAGTGTAAATATGCTCTTGTTATAAACTGGCCATAAGTTTGGCACTGCAAGGGCATTCAGCCCCCTCTCTGGCAGAGGTCTTGCTTAATAGTAAACACAGGAGGTCACAAACCTATAAGTCTCAGGCTTACAGACTGATAATTAAGCTTGATTTTAAGCATCCACTTAAGTGGTCTGCTGAATTATTATGTGTCCTTTGTTTCACATATTCAAGTCCACTACTTATCTGTAAAAATCAATCTTTTTAGAATAATAAAAAGACACATCCTTCCTACATTTCAGTTTTCTACATGAGTCTTCAGAGATCATAACTAAGTTATGAAAGAACATTCAAAAATATTATAGTCAATAGAAATTTTAGAACTTAGAGCATTAAACATTTGTGTTTTCAATGGAAAAACAGTGAGACTCAGCAGTTAAGCCTTGATCTTGAGTTTTGAGGTCAACTCTGGTCACGAATAATCTTTTAGTAGTCTTCAGATCAAATCAAGGTCAGTTTAACATTCCTGTCAAATTGAACATCACAAAAACAAAACTTTTAGAGGGAAGGGTGTAAATCCACAAAGAATGAAACCAAGGAAAATGTTTGCAATAACCTTTGCAAGAGTGAAACTGCCCAGCATTGGGAACAGTTCTGCATGTTCTGCTATCATCACAGCAAGTCAGCAGAAAAATAAATGGCTGTTAATACTAAAGCACTGTTTTTCATATACTTATTGTATAGAGTTGTACATTTGAATGTTTTTAAAGATTCAGACTATTTTACTTGAAAGCAGGCTAAATTAATAATTTTGAAGTCGAGCAAACTCCTTTTTGATTGTTCTGATGGAATATGTCTTTGAGAATACCCATTGAACTGAGCATCTGACAGTTTTCTCGTTGTAAAGGTAACATTCCCATTACCAAATGAATGTATACTTGAGTCCCTACTAAAGAGCAAACAAGGAAGAGTTTTGGAAGGTGTGACATCAGAGTGCCTAATGGACTCCACTGGGCAAAGGCACAGGTCTTTCTGAGAGGACTGTTTATTGTTTGGCTGTGGATTAAACAGATGCCCCAGGAAGTGTTTTTGCAATGAAGTTCATCTTTCTCCATTATATTTATGTTTCAGAATAATAGCTGCCCACATTTGAATTAACGGAAATTAACATGTTCTGACCTTACTGTCTTGACAATAAAGTAATTTTCAGCAGGCATGTGATAAAACAAAGCAATTTTCTTTTTTCCATTTTTATTTAAATAAACCTTGTCAGGAAAAGACTGATAACAAATAACCAATCTATGAATGCTTAAAAGTTAATGGAAAGCACATTTAAGATTCCCTCTGCAACACTACTAATGTGACTGAGAATGTAAGAGCAAAACATTAATTTTAAAGCCATGGAGCCAATGTACATATGTAGTGATTTATACAATTTAATTGTATCCATATCTATGTATAGGAAGAACAATCTACAACACATGTAGATACACAACCCATCATTTCATTTTTATGTGTTTAAATACATAGTCACAGTATTGCATCTAATTTTTCCATTTTTCAAACTCAAAAAATACAGAACAAAGGAAACTATAGTGTTTGATTGCATATATCAATAATAATTCTATATGTGATAAGGTATCCAAACACTTCATTATTTAAAATCTAAATATCTGCAGTGGCTGGAAATGTATTAATTCTTGCAGAGAGTTAAGTCCCTACACTTTCAAAAATCAAGCAATTTCTAAGTAATTTGAGTGCTTCACAAGATATTTGAAACATATCTTAGCACCATATTTTCACTCTGGAATAATTAAAAGCAGTCAAATTGGCATCTACCAAATTTATGTCACAAAATGTCTCTCTTTCCATGAGAAGAATTATGTCAAATATCAACCTCAGGAATAACTTTTGGGGGCAGAAACAGCTTAAGTGCAACAGGAATGAGAGGGTCAGACCATAGTCCCAGCTTCGTGTTAGAACAAGCAGACAAAACATGCAGTTGAACAAGTTTGAGGATCATGGATGTAATATGAAATGCATCAGATATATAAGCTTATTGATTATCACAGAAACTTGAAGAAGAAATTATTTCCCGTGAATTAGATACCTTTACCAAATGTATTATACACTTCTAAAATTTCACCTAAGGTCCCAAATCTCATCCTTTTAAATAATTTTTCATGTCTTCTGTGACTCTCATATCATGGTAGGACCAGATGGTGTCTTGAACACAGTAGGTAGATGGAAGTGTGCTGTTCATGGAAGAAAAATCCTATATTCAGCTCTGCAAATTATTAAAATTTGAGTTCAACAAGGATTTTTGCATGATGATAAAGATTTGTCCATGAACATGGAACTGTTGGATGAGAGCCTGTGTTCTTAGTTCTTGACATTAATATTTTGCAATGACTTTGAGATGTATACAAGGTTGTTAGCACAGACTGTGTTTGTTATTACTGTTTTTTGCTCTAATACATGTTCATTGGCTCTGCAAAACTTAAAGGAAACACTTCTACATTGTTATTTGCAGCCTGATGAAATTCTGAATATTATTTCTGTCTCTGAAAAGTTTCTGTCTCTGAGAAGTTAACATTGCCAATGCTAAGCTGGCAATTATATTCATTACTTTACACATCAAAATATGATTATCTGATCTTATCTTTGAACTGTGAGAGGTCTCTCATCCCTGTTTGTCCTTGTTATATTCTTGGCAAAAAACAACCCCCAAAACACAGATCTTTTAGAACTTTTTAAACTCTCCAACCACTTGCTAGTTACATTATTCTGACATAAACTTTAAAGTATCTTTTATTTAAAAAAAAAAAAAAATGAGGCATTATGTTTACTTTAAACACAGCTGGCAAATTTTTCCCTTTCCACCTTGATTAACCCCAACTAACTGGCACCATGGAATAGATCTGCCCCCAAAATTAATGTTTATTGAAATCAGATTACACCCAGTACAACTGCGTAACCAAAGCAAAAGAAAAACTGCATAGAATGATAAGGCATTTTTGACTGGCAAAAACTTTACCTGTGTTCTATGTAAAAAATGGTTAAATTTTTCCCACTGGGGAGCTCAAAAGTCTTGGGATCAAAGTCATGAATCTAACTGAGAAAACAGAATCCAACACAAGAACCTCAGAAAGACTAATTAAAACTTCCATGCTCTCTTAGAGGGAGCAAGGACATGACCTAAATTCTGCTAAACCCTGTAAGATCTTTTTCTGTGACAGAAATGCTGGGTAGATTACATGCTTAAGTCCAAACTCTATAGACCTTATATAATTTTCCAGGCACCAGTTTTGCATTGTGTGTCCAAATAATTATGATAAGCTATCAGATATCTGGAATAGATTGTTCCATCCTTATGCTTGCAAAAGCCTAACAGGAATTTGAATTATAGTGTGTGTTTCTAGTGCTTCAGATTTCCTACACACTCAAATAAAGATGATACGTTAAAATATTTTTTTTAAATTATTGTTTTCAGGGGTCTAAAATTAGACACTCATGAAGTTTTCATAGCAGGAACATACAAACAAGAATCACAAACAACTGTATCACCATAAAAATGTCTCCCCACCCAAAACCCCTCCAAAACCCCATTTAAGGCTCAGAATCTGTTCGGAAACACACAAACCACAATTAGTTTTGGTTTTCTGTGAAACTCAATACATATCACAGAATCACACAGAATCACAG
>NW_010127148.1:19986-33059 GCF_000699245.1 Pterocles gutturalis | reverse complement strand
GCCCCGCCTTCGCTGTAGCAGGGGGAAGCGGTGCTCTTCACCGCGGGAGTGCGGGAGGTGCCCAGCAGGGACCGAGCGGCCTGCGGCGGAATGGGGACCGCCCCGTGGGAACTGGGGGCCTCTGGTGTGCCCGCAGGGACTGGCGTGTTGTTCGTCGGGAGTGTTGCATCAGTCGTAATGAAGGTTATGCTCTCCCAGTGGTTCAGCTGAGGGAATCACTGCCTGTACTCCACTGCCATGTCCCACACCCAAATTCCCTAATTACACTCTACTCCCCTTCTCCGGTGTGGTCTGGCCGTCAGGGTCTTGTATCCACACTTTTGAAGCAGTCTGAATGGTGCCAGAGTAAGCTCAGAGCAGAAATAAGAGAGCTTAGCTAGCGGTGCAAGGACATTCAGGAACTTCTGATGATATTGAAGGACATGGCTAAACGGCATGACAGCTTGAAAGATGGAAGTCTGAAAAAAAATGACTGAAGGCAGACATGAAGGAAGGGCTTGCTAAGACACTGCATTAATAGAAGAAGCAGTCTGAATGGTGCCAGAGTAAGCTCAGAGCAGAAATAAGAGAGCTTAGCTAGCGGTGCAAGGACATTCAGGAACTTCTGATGATATTGAAGGACATGGCTAAACGGCATGACAGCTTGAAAGATGGAAGTCTGAAAAAAAATGACTGAAGGCAGACATGAAGGAAGGGCTTGCTCAGACACTGCATTAATAGAGGTTTATATAGAAAAGATAAGGATGCTGCTTAGAAGCTAAAGGGTCTTCCTGCAATTAGTCATCGTAGAAAGGACACTGACAAGAAATCCGAATTACACCTTTGCTGAAAAGCTGAAGGTGCAGGTTCTGAAGGAGTTTAAATAGAAGTTGGATGAGCTGCAAAGAGTAATATGCATTTTAATTAAAAGCAGAGTGAAGGGTAGGATCAAATTCTGGTTGTTGTGGGAAGTTTCATGGAATTATGGGACAAAAGCTGCATATTTGAACCAAACAGATAGAAAATTTTGAAATGGAATAGTAATGCATGCAGAAGACTCTGATACTATACAGCCTGATCAGCATTTGCAACAAAAATGGTGTTCCAGTCTGAAAATCACAGCAGGAAAGTGAACTTATTTTGTTGATGCAGAAAATGAAGACTGAGCATTCAGTGTATTACAAGTAAAATTTGTCTCTTGGATATTTTGGAATTTCCTGCAACACGTACAAATATGTTTTATAGCACAGAGTGTTCATAGCCCCAGTTGTAGTCCATAGGACTATGAGCAAGCGCGAGTCGTTGCTGCATTGTGCCCTAACACAATACAGTTGAAGCTTAGCAGCAAGTCCAGTTCTGAGGAAGTAAGCTGAATGTTTATTTTTCTGACTCCAAAGGACTTTTAAAATGCATCTGCTTTAAAAATGAAACGACAATTTTAGTAACATTTCACTACTTTTGACAATAGTTACATCCAATGAAGGAAGTCTAGTTCCTTTCTATGATACCTCCTGGAATTCCTCAGTTGGTTTGAGTTGATTCAAAGATGCTGTGACCTGTCACAGGTCAGGGTCCGTCCTCTTGGCACCACTGTATGTCCTGCCATGTTCTTTCTGTAGGTACTCTTCTGGAATGTAAAGCTCACCTGCTTCTTACTGAGATGACAAAAGCTTTCTTCTAGAAATTCTGCCATGTACAGATTAACCTCCCTTCATTCCTTCCTCCTGTATTCCCTGACTTCCCTCCAAATTCACAACTGATCCAGGTGTTAGAAGCAGAAATGCCTGGCAAAGTCTGAGAAGATCGTGTTACCAGAGAATAGGTACTGCTGCTTACCTTTGCCTTGCAGTGTATGTGCCCAGTCAGGTTTGTGTGTTAAGACGATGCACTTTCTTTGCCTCAGTTTCTCACTGCTGGTCTGCTTCCCACCTTGGCTTACCACTGCCATTTAAACTCACTAAACCAAACCCTACAAATAAAAGAGTGATTTCTTGTTCATGTAGTGAACTGAACTGGCTCACTGGGCAGTTTGGTGAGTGCCAGAGCTGGCACAAGGGAAGACGAGGACTGCTGCAGCTGTAGCTTGGAGTGAGGGTAATGGAGGAGTGGGACAGCCCCTTTCTATACCAGCGTGCTGCTAGATCACCTCAGTCACCTGGTGGGAACCTGCTGTGAGCCTTGACCTAGCCCAGGTCATCAGGGGAACTACAACTGCAGTGGCCTGCAAGGACCTTTGATACAGTAGAAGTTCCCAGTGATTTTCATTCATCACTGAAAGCAGCCTGTAATGTGTGTTCACAGAGCATGTACTTTACATAATGAGAACAAACTTGCACTGCTTTTTGTTTTAATATTTTTGTTAAAGCCTTCAGCTAAAACATGTTGAAATACATTTTTCCTGAGGAATTAAAATCTGTTTTCGCTATTTGAAATGCACTGGGTTCTCACTCCATATCTTGTAAAGACCCCATTCACTTTAGATTTCCCTTTGCTCTAGCTTGCACAGTGTGCTACTGAGAGCAAGAAACATATTCCAGAGCGTGGTTTTAACTTAGACACTCTTTAATTCAGTTGTTGTGCTGAAGTCTGCTGACCCTGGGACCTGTGTTTCATAGACAAGTAACTTGAGCTGGAGATGCTGTTAGAAAACAAAACAAAACGAAACAGCTACTCTCATATTGGCAATATGCCTCTGTACCTAACAAGCAGAAATCTTAGGATGCCTCCAGCAAAAGTAGATGCCTAAAATAACTCATTAGGAGTACAGGCTGAAAGAGAAAATTGCACAGCATTCTGCTTTGTGGCTTTTGGAATCGGTACCGTGCTGGTAATGGTTGGCTGGGTAGAGAGTGCTTGACTAATATTTTCTCAGTTTTGTCAGACAGTAGTCCTAGGACTAGGACTATACCTCACAGGTCATGGAACTATTGAAAAATAAACCTACTCATATTTTGCTCTTCATTTTATCAGCAGTTCTCTGTACCAGGGATGCTCCTTACACTGGGGACAGCAGAGTCCATCCCCACCAGAACTTTATAACCCTCTGCCTCTTCTGGCATGCCATTTCCCTCCTGTGCTCAGCCCGGCCGTGCACCTGCAGATGTGACTGGTCAGGAATGTGCTGCGCCTGCATGGTACCTGTGGTGTGTCAGGGGGAAGGGTCTGTGCTTTGCATAGTAATAGCAGCCAGTCTTTTAACATGTTTGTTCATTCTATAGGTATCTAAAAATGACGTGAGAAATGAAACAAAATTTCTTTTTGTGAGTTCATGAGACATCAATGAGCTTGTAATTAATCCAGTGTCAAAGAGACAGAATTTTGTCCACATTAGAGGTGTTAGCAGTGTTGCAACTGATGATGTGGGATATCTTCCCTTTGTGTCAATGTAGCCGAACCATTATTGGAAGAAAGAGATGCTGCAGCGCATCTGCCTAAGAGAAGGGCAGCGGTGTGGACAGAGCCTATGGCCACTGGAGGCAACATCGCATGGAGATGTCACAGTGAGGATAAAAGGCTCCTTCTGAGCAACTGTATTACTTGGCTTCCTCAAGTGGCTTCACCTGGCATACAGGCCGCACACAGAAAAAATAAGGGGACCTGGGACAGAAACTAGGGAGTGTGAGAAGAGAGGGAGAGGGAAGAAGACCCTTATAAGTTCATGTTGGCAGCACAGCTAGAAAGGTGGGAGGGAAGAGAGGAGCTAGCAAAGTAAAGGAAACATAAAGGAAAGGGTCTCCAGAGAAAAGCAGGAATCAAAGGCAGAATTCCATATAGCTGCTCATCATTGCGTATTTTATTTCCTCCAAATCTAAATGAGGACATTTGCAGGACTCGGGAGAGGGAAACAGGGCTCAGATGTGTTCCCTGACTTTACACATACACTCTACTGCTACAGGGTTGTTCAGGTTAGTGACTTACTGCAGGTTACTCCTCCGCCCCAGCTTGATTGGATCTATTGGGTTAAATGGTGCTGCAAACCCTTCTCTGTTTTGGTCTGCCTTCTTTAAGACCAGTGTCATCACTGGATAGCAACTAACGTGGTGAGGAGAAAATGGCACCACCCAGATTGGTTTGGAGATGAAGAGGTGAGAGAAAAAATAAGGTGGTTGGGAAGCAGCCAGTTTTAAGAGAGGCAGAGCAAGGAAGAAAGGAGAGGAAAAAAAAATGGTTGTGAAACAGAAGACAGCAACACTTGGGTATAGAAAAAGGAGAGTAAAACAAACACAGAAACACATCTGGCAGGTCAGTACATAGAGTACTTAAGGCATGCACTGGAAAATAGTGCTTTCTTGTTGCTGGTCCCCAGAACTCTGTGTTAATTAAAGAGGTACCTGGAGTTCCAGGCCGGTGCACAGGACTTGATTTCTCAGGTTAAAGGGATTTTGCTAACAGTGCCTGTGTAGAGATAATTAGTAACCCACAGCCAGCAAGCCCTTTGGACAATTTTAGCAGCTCCTTGCTTGCCACCTCTTGGAACAAGGAACTCATGTACATTATAACAGAGCTGTAGCTAGTAATCTCATCTAATCTACTTCCATGCCTATATTTCACTAATCACCATGGTTATATAAACAGATCTTATCAAAGATCCTTAATTATAGCAACACCAGTAAATGCTACACAGCACAGAGAGCGGTGAGGTCTTCGTAGCCACAGTCGCCATATGGTTCTAGGGGTGGAGTGTATCTGGTGCAAACTGGCTGTGGCTTTGTTTCACGTGTTGGAGCGACATAGACAGGCATGAAGGACCATGCCACCGAGCACATGGGGACCTACCCCCTCTGAGTCCTCCAGGTCACTCACAGTTGAGTGCTCATCACCATCAGTGGCGTGACGGCACTGCTTTGATGCTGTGGGTTAAGGTAAATTTAACTAGTCTGATGTGAGGGGCAGTCAGCGGGGTAGGATGAATGGCAGGGAAGAGGAGAGGAAATGCTGAGTCCAAGAACAGTATTAGAGGAGCAACAGTGCAGTGACTGCAAAGCATGGTTGAGGGATTTGGGTGTCTTATGGAGACTTTTCCTTGGAGAGATTTTGAGATTCAAACCCTGCTGTTCACTGTTGTTTTGTTAACTGTTGCTATTAGAGAGTGTTTTACAATTGAAAAACAGGAAAATTAATAAAGCTGCAGGACTTTTTTAAAGTTTAACACATTCTTTGATGTTGTGTTTGGTCTGGCAAGCCGCTATGCGGTCTGGGGTCAGGACCCTCATTATGCTAGATCCTTCATATAAAGGTCCCTCTCTCCCTGCCCAGAGGAGCTTACAAGCTAGACAAAATGCCATCTTCCTGCCTTTACAGAGGAGGCATAAAGATCAGGTGTTTTTTCCCAGCAGCAAGAACAGGAGATATTCAGAGTCAGGATAAGAATTTAGGAACGGCCTTGGCGGTTCAGATGGAGGGTTCACCAGGCCCAGGCTCACTAGGAGGGAGGTCTTACATCCAGCCCCTCCACGTCCAAACGGCGCTGTGAAGGCACTGCACCAGACTCATGCTGCACTTGCTCTGTCTCCTTGCTCACACAGGAAGCGGTAGGACGTCTTAGCTGGCCATGAGGGTGAAGTGCCCCAGTGAGGGGTGCCGACCTGGTCCCAAGGCCTGGGAGGCAGAAACCGGAATGTTCTGCAGACAGCGGTGAGCACTGGTGTGTTTGTGGCCTCCCCTCATTCATGCCAAGAGGGACACCTCAGCGCACAAGTACATCCAGTGCCCAAGGCTGCAGCCTCGCTTCTGGCTCTTCCAGAATCTCTTTCTGAGGCTCAATTTTTTGCACCCTGTTGTTTACCCTCCCCTTATCCAGGGTGCAAATCACCTGATTTCTCCATTTTCTTTCCCCATAGCCCTCTAGACTTGCCTCTATCCCTTGCTAGGTAGGGATTCAAGTTTTATTCAGGATATGTGCTAGCCTGACCCTGAAGAGAGGTCAGTAGCAGTACTGACCTGGCAGGACAGCTCTGAGACCAGGAAGGTGGTTTTCCCAAGGTGAAGTTCATCCCCTGCCCTTTGGCTGTGCCGACTGCTGCGCTACTGAGCAGTAACACTGTGCTGTGGCCATGGGGGGATGGCATCCCTGTTGTTCCCCAGAAAAAAGAAGGAGGAAAAACTTATTTCTTCTACTCTCAGTGCCTGCCCCTGTGAGTGTAATCCTGGCTCTCCTGTCTCAGACTTCCTTTCTCAGCCTTGTGAAGTGCTGCCCCAGGGATGTCCCTAATCCATCTCGCCCCTGTCCCACTCCCCAAGAGCCAAAAGGATTGACTGGAAAGTCCATCTGACAAGCAAATCCAGCTGCTCCTTTGAGGGAAATTCCTCTCTGCGCTGTCCTGGGCAAGTTGGATGGAGCGTTTTGTGAGAGAAGCTGATCTCTTTGGACTCTTCTGAGTCCTTTTGGAAAACTCCGGGTATTTCTTGCTTGCTGCCCCCAGCTGCATTGCGGTAGTCAGAGGACTGAGAGGCCAGCAAGGCAGTGAAAGCAGAGTTTGGTGGAAACCTTAGCACATCTGGAGGGAGCCCTGCCAGTCACGCTGCTGTGTTCTGTGGTGGGGAGCCCATCACAAGAGCTGTCTGATCTGGCCTTGGCCAGAGTGCTGGGGGCCCTCCCAGCTGCCTGGCTCTTGGAAGCAATCCTGTGGGGTGAGACACTGGGTGTGCAGCAGGAGCTTGTTGATAAGGCTCCTGGCACTGATTCATACATGTTCAGAGGCTGCTTCCAGCTCAGTACGGGTGACTGTGTGCACAGAGGTGCCAGCAGCAGCAGTGAAATGTCTGCGGGTCCTCCTGCCAGCAGCTGTTGCAGCGTGGTGGTAAAGCCCAGGCTGGTGCAGGCTCTTCAGGGGCTACATGGTTATCAGGAGGGATGGGTCAGTCTGCATTGAAAATGCTGAGAATCCCCTCCCTGTCTGGAGGAGGATGTGTGGCCTTCTGGTGGGAAGCAGCAGATGGCTAATGGGGGTGTGTGCCTGACGAAAGAAAAGGCATATCCCTGAGAGTGAGGACGAGCAGGGTATGCATCCATGAGCTGCCATGTCTCCCCAGGCACACTCCCAGCCTCCAACTTTTTTCAGCTCTGGGGACCTCCTGAGCCTTTAGTAGTTCATCTGTTTAGTACCCCTTATTATATCTCTCCTCCGAGGACTTGTCCAGTGCCCTTTGAGTACATGTGAGCTCTTTGCATATGCTTTTCTCCAGAAAGGAGCTTGCAGATCTGCTATCCCCCTTGCATCATTTTATTTGTTTTGAGCCTGGCTCCAGCTGGTTTCATTTGGTTATGGTTTCCTGATACAGCAGGTGCTTAGCTAACATTAGCTCAACCACAGTATAAGGGGCAGGTTCCCCTCCACCCCTCCCAGTGCTTATTTTGTTCCATCTCTTGTACTTGCCTGACTGCATGGTAAACAGATTGAACTTGCTCAAATGGCTGGGTTAATAAGCTGAATCATTTTATCTTGCAATCAGAATTTGCAAGGGGAAATGAGACTGCACTGCACAGATGGGAGCACAAGGCAGGAGAAGGCAGGGAAAGCAGGAAGAATAGGATGGAAGGAAAAAGACCATAAGGCTTCTCCCCTTCTGTAGCAGCAAAGTTGTTTTGCTCAAGCCCATCATGGGACTGTACCCTCCTCACAGAGGAGCTTTTTATCAGCAAACATTAGACCTAAAAATAGCAGGTATTTCTGCCAGTGAAGTAGAGCAGGAATATCAGAGCAGGCTCTTGTAGGTGGGGGGAAACCTTGTGCACATTCCCTTTGCTGCCTGCAGCTGAACTCTGCTCACAGCTCCATGCTCACAAAAAAAGGAGTGTGCCAGATTTATCCTGAAATACATTTACAGAAAATGTTTTGTTTAAGAAAAGAGCCTAGTCATAACAGCCTGTAGAAAGGCAAGGTGCAATACACCTACAACAAGCTTCTTGCTTCTTCCCTTTGTCAGACAAGCCTCCCACCAAATATGACAGGAGTTCTCCTGGGCAAGACGTGGGTAAGAAACATGGGTGAACAGGCCTTTCCCATTACCCTGTGGCACATGTACTCAATGGATGTGCTAGAGCTTTTCTGCATCACCGTGCCCTGTGGTCTAGTAAAGAAGCGGGCTGATGTGCAGCGATGGACACCTCCTGACAGCAAACGTGCTGTTCTCGTTTTGCTTTCCATGACATCTCTTCTCCCAAAATAACCCCCCGACTCGGAAGGGCTTGAGGATGACCAGGTGAAAGCCACGGCTCTGAATGATGGATGCAGGAGCTCCCGTGAGCCTTCATTTGCTTTCCTCGGGCTCCCTCCGGTGGCCTTCAGCTAGAAGGGCTCACCCAATGCAGTGCTACAAATCCTTGTCAGAAATTGAGCTGGATGTAATCCAGGGCAGCATTTCCCACGATGACCCTGCTGATGGCATGAGGTGCTTGGCATTGGCGTCGAGGGGCTGGCAGAGCATATAGCATGGCCCAGCACCGGGTGGCAAGTGACCCCAGGGGCAGGAGAGTCGCTTTGATGAGGCAGTGGTCCCAGGCTCCCCTCCTGTGAGCTCCAGCAGCCTGGGTAGGAGACCTGGGCTGCCTCAGTATTTGCACATAAAGCATGCAATTCACTCCTTTGGAGTCTGTCTCTCCCTCTTCTGCAGCGTGGCCTCTCCCTGATGTAGCTGTAATGTGGGTGCTGCTGCCCTGTCCTCCACGGGACCCTCTCTGAGCAGCAGGGAGCCCCCGGCAATGGACGGCACATCGGGGGGGCTTATGCTCCTGGCTCTCTGCTGACATGTGAAACAAGGCGCCAAGGGCTGTGCTGCATGCATTCACCTGAGTACATAGATGCTGGGTGATGCTGAAGGAGCCTGATCTCATTTGGGAGGTGTGGAGAGCTTGAGGGGGACAGAGGATGCCTGTGAGGGGACTCGCATGTGCGATCTGCTTTGGGGGAGGGAAGGATAACCTGTGAAAGTCTACCTGACCCTATACCAGCATGGGAGGACTTGGGAAAGTGTTACCAGACCAGCTCGAGTTGTGAGGTAGCATCTCCAGCAAAATTCCTGGTGCAGCAAGAAGAGCAGTATGATTGCAGGGAGCCCCCAGAAGGGATGGGAACATGACACCTCAGGAGCTCGTGGGAGGAAAATGGGAGCCCCTTGCCTTGTGCGGTGGCCCTGGCCTAAAGAGGCTGTTGCGTGTGAGCTCTGCTTTCTTGGATCCCTGCAGAGTCTTGTCACAGCAGGCAGCCCCTACAGAGGCCAGTGGGCTGCAGTGAAGCCTGCTTGCAACCCCTCTTGCTTCCCCAGAGGACCAGAGCTGAACAAGGGAGGCTGCGGTTTTGCCATGGGGTTTTGCTCAGCTCCCAGGGTTTTGCTCTGCCCTACACAGCTGTACTGTCCAGGTATCTGTGCTGTGGTGTGCTCATCCTGCTTTCACACAAATCATTCCCAAATGTGAGCGAGGAGGGGGGCCAGCCCCGGTCAGGCTGTCCCAGTCCGATGTGAATGTGCAGGTACATAACGTGGATGGCAGACAAGGCTGCACGTGGGGCTATGTTTGTGGCCTTTGTCTGAGAGCCACAGGTCAAGAGGCAGAGGAGATTTACCCTGCAAAAGCAATTGTAGTAGAAACCTGCCAGCAAGCGGGTTCAGAGGGGCAGCATGGGGTGAAGCCCAAACGCAGGCTGCCGTTTCTCCACTGCCACCATTGCCTTTCAGAGTCTAGGTAAGCTGCCACGGGCTTGAAGACCTATGCTGAAATCAGTCTCTACTCTCTGCAGCACATAGGTGCCTTGGAAAATTTTACCCAAAGACAAGCTGCTTAGTTTCAAAGCAAGAAGCTCTAATCCTTTGAAAATATTATCTTCCAATTATGACTTGCAGAGTGGCTGATGCAGATCTAATCTATCTGTTTAGTCAGTCCTGTGAAAGCATAAGCATCAAAGCTACTGGCTTTGACACAGCTGAAGAGCTGTGTTGCCTCATGTGAATTCTTCTCGTTGTTGTTTTAGCCCTTAATTTCAGGGCAGTAACTGCGACAACAGACTTCTCTGCTACCACCTGACTAAGGAACTGATGAGCCTTAGAAAAAAGGTTGGCATTGTTAATGCTAGGCTATATGCTATCTTAAAGCATTTCCCCACAGCTTAGCAAGAAATAAATGCTTGCAGCATCCAGCAGAACATTTTTTTTTCAGAGCAGGGGCCAAGATTGAAAGTATTTACAGTGCTAGTTTTAGCAGCGTAAAGTAGCTCTATCTGGCATAACACTAGCTCAGTAACACTAGGGGTGTAAATCTACTGCAGGAAACCTATGCAACACTGGATAGCTGTTGAAATGTCCTTTGAGTGAAGCACAACCAGAGTCTTGGAGAGGATCTACCTTCCTTGTCTGGGTTAGCAAAAGACAAAGGAAGTTTGCCAGGAGCCCAGTTTTAGAGTTAGTTTTCAGAGCTAAACAATTCAGAATGCTGGAGTAATACTAGACAACTATTTTCCCACAAGATTAAAATCTATTTAAAACAACCACAGCAAGAGCATTAGTTTCTGCTAACTTTGTTGGGACGAGGTAGTGAGAGAGCGGGAAGATGGCAGTGTCATGAAGAGGGACCCTGAGCTCTGCTAGGACAGGGCAGCTGAAGGCACAGCATAGCTCCGTAGATCGGCAGCTGGCACAAGCCTGTTCAGGCATTTAGCTAAGCCTATATTAAAGAGGCTCCCCTGTCCCTTCACTGATGCTGCTGAAAGCTTTTCTTACCATTGCACCTCCTGTCACCTGGAACAGCTTTCCTGTGGTCCCTGGCACTCATTAGGTTCAGATATACACTGCTGATTGCAGTTCTCTAAACTATTGCCTCTTGTTGTACTGAATGGCTAAAAGCCTCCTTGGGAACCCAGCGGAGCAGCCCTGGGGGTCCCTTGCCTCAGCCACCCACACCTCGCTCCCTCCCAGCAGGCACCCTCCAGCCTGATCTCAGGGAGACTGCAAAGATTGGCTGGGAGCACATTGCAGTGGTAAGGAAACTTTACAGATGCGGCATTGCAGTCTCAATGAGCTGGTCTCACAGGTCCCAGTGATTTTCCAGGTCTCATCTACCACAAGAAAGGCCTGAACTGTATTCCTTTACTCTCCTTAACAAAACAAGAGATAAAATTACTGCTCATACTTGAAGATGGACTTAGATTGGAGGGGGCCTGCAACAAGGGGCTCCTCAGGCTCCACTTGACTACTTGGCTCTGGGTGGAACCCCTCCATGGGCTTGATGCACCTCTAGGGAAGAGGTTATTATCCAGAGGCTGAAAGTGGCTGGCTGTCACCCACCCTGACATGGGACATTTGAAATTATTTGAAAGCGGCTGAATTACTGTCCTGATAAGTGCATTTTCTTGCTGCAGTTTTTGAAAGAAGTGTGTGAAAAAAGTTGTTTTGAAGACAGTGGCATTTGTGGTGTGTCATCAGGGTGTTCAGCACCTTGAAATGGTTGTTGAGGGAGGCATCTCCACGAGATTAAGAGATTGCTGGTCTGCCTTTGTAAGTCATTAAAATGAACCACTTTCAGATTTGCAATGGCTGAACAGAAGCAGTTACCCATCTGAGCCTGTTTCTGAGCACTTTTCCATGCATGCTTTCTCTGCCCTTGGTCTCTCTTAACAAATCAGCTACAACGAGCACCCTGCGGCAAGACACATGGCACATTAATCAGTATACCAATGCCTACAAAAGAGCCTGATTGTTTTTTTCCCCTTATAAACTGCTTTCCTAAGCAGTTGTCTTCACTGGAATGTCATGGGAATTTTTCTGTACTGTGTTTCTATACCAGAAGTCGTTTTAAAGTCACAGCTGCAAAAAATGTCCTGTTAGCAGTGCTTGGTTATCAAGCAGGTATATTGATGCTCATTAACAGTTGTTAATGATTCACACATTCTACTAAATAGCTGGATTAAGGAGGTCAAATGATCCAGCTGCCATTCTTCATTCTATTTTAGTGTCCTAGATCCTGTGTGCCTGGTCCTGAGCACTCCTACAGTCCAGCTAAAGACTGGGAAAAAAAATTGCTGCTCAGTTCATCTTTCCTGGTGATTCCCCATCCTCAGTCTATCTCTAACTGGTCCTTCCTGCAACTGGTCGAGCACTGGTCGTGTATCGCTGGGTGGGGGTGGAGCAGGCTTGCCAATGTAGCTCCGTGTCTAGGCGGCTGGTGGTATGTCAGTCTGTCTTCCAGCACTGAGTCCCTGGGGCATTGCCATAAAGCGCACCCCTTGCCTGCAGGCAGTAGAAGTCTTGGCAGCAATGGAAATCCATCAGTCCATCAGACTGCAGTGAGGTCCCCTCCTGGCTCTGCCCCCTTCACACAAAGGCATGATGCTGGATTTGGCATCATGTGTATATACTGCTTCTGGGCTGGTGGAGGACTTGGTGCAAAGGTCAGGAGATGCCACATACAGAAGAACAGGACCCTCCCTGGCTGTGGATGCAGCAGCCGTGCTCAGGGAGCTGAGGAGTGCTCAAGCTACATGTTTCAGCTTTGGATCTTGTACAACATAAAGCCTTTAGAATGAAGGTCATGTACATGGCTTTGCTCTGGAGTCGAGCTTTCCTTTGCATCTGGAAGCTTTGGCTGTTTGGAAATGGAGGAAATGCACTCAGCTTGAGAAGTAAGCATGCAGGGGCAAGTTAAAAACAGTGCTTACCTCCAAACACTACTGTTGGCTGGAAGGCAGTAAGCTGAAAAGGTGTGAAGCTAGGCAGAAGCACCTGTGAAACCTCATCTCTTTCCTTTGCACTTTCTTTTTGTTTAGCTGATAACACAGCTTCCCTCCTCTCACCTGCCTGTGCTGTAGGCCAGGTATTAAAAGAATATGGCACATTGCCTGGGGGCTGCTTGGGAAAATCTGGTTGCCTGTGGCCCAGAGTGAGCTGGAAGAGGAACACTTTGGAAATCAGATGTTGGTTTAAGGGTGAAGATAAAAGCTAAGCTAATTTGAAAATGAGCCTGTCCGTCATGCAAAGAGTAAAGCAAACTGATGGGAAAGATGAGACCCCTGACTAACTCAGGTCATCTTGTAGGCAGGTTGGGTGTTGATGCTTTTCAGAGATTAAAGAAAAAATGTTAATGTGTGACTGGGAACTGGAATGAT
>NW_010127148.1:19468-19955 GCF_000699245.1 Pterocles gutturalis | reverse complement strand
TGAACCCCTTCCAGAGCAGCACAAATTTTCAGACCCTAGAGCATGTTTTGCCTGAGTGCTTCGTAAAGGAAAAGCCAACTCTGCAGTGTGACAACCTATGGGAATAGATGCTAAATGGATGTAGAGCATATTGTGATCTCAACTGACGACTGTACGTTGCTTCTGATAGGCTGTGAACACACTGGAAAAATTGCCTGCGCTACAGTTTATGGAGATAAAAAGCACTTGCCAACTGCGGTAAGCCATGGAGTGGCCATGTCAAAACCCTTGCAATAACATTCACTGAAGAAGGGCAGGTTTTTCTCAGGGCAATGTCTCTTCTGCTTTGTATGAAGATATGTATTATGTACCATTACAAGGGCTGTACTTTTACTTACATGGCCTGAAATTCTCAGGCTCTGGAAATCCCAAAGGGAGGGGAGCAGTTTTCAGGAAGGCTGTCCTCATTTTCTCAAAGATACATGCCAGTCTCTTCTCCTGCTTTTAT
>NW_010127148.1:8227-19437 GCF_000699245.1 Pterocles gutturalis | reverse complement strand
GATACATTCCAGTCTCTTCTCCCGGTTTTATTGATTAAAGCAGGAATTCTCTTTGCTGATTGTTTACTTCTTCAACCAACCTGGATCCTTGTGGGTCAAGATAACCCAGTCCTCTGGATCCGGACAGGGGTTGAAATGAAGTGGCACAGCCACAGCAGCGCACAGTGGCTGCAGGACTGCCCATTCACAGTTGCAGTCTCTTGAAAGTCTTCTCTTCAGAAAAAAGAAACCTCCAAATTCCAAAAGAAGGTAGCACAAGAGAGGAGGAGCAGAGTGCACAGGGACTGGTGTGGTGGCTGGTGTTAGCAGTGTGCGTTGGAAGAGCAGGGGGAAGGGTGCTGTGTGCCAGGCTGAGTTGTGAGGCTCTTGGGAATGCTTTTCCCATCTGGAAACATCCCTTTGACCTCTGTGGGTGCTTTCTTTACACCCCTTCTAGAGGGCCCACAGTGGGCAGTAAGCAGGTCCAGTACTATAGCCAACATGGCCGTGACTGGTTCCCCTTTTTCCCTTTCCAGGATGACTAGTACCAACGTCTCAATGTCTCCTTGCAGGTCAGACCTTCCCAGCTGGGATGTACTGCCCATCCTAGAGAGGAGTAGAGCTGATGGAGACCCCAGGACATTTTGTTACCACAGGGAATATTTAGTGTCTGCCCTCCTTCTCTTATCCCTCTTACCCTCAGGTCATCCCTGGGATGCAAGCCAGCTTCCAGCATAGGCTGGGACACTTGAAGAGGGTGTCTACAACAGGGACATGAAAGCAGCCAAAACTTCATGCCTTTCAGAGGATGGTGGCTTGCTTTTTGCTAGGGTGTTGTGAACAACAAGCAGCTCTTTGGAAGTAACAACTTTTTTAGATACCCTGGAACAGGGTTGTAAAGCAACACAGGCCCAGATAAAGACTGAACAGCATTGACAGCAGGTTTTAATCACTCAGCAGCACAGAAATCCACGGAGGTATTGCAGTGAATAAAACTGGGAAGTCAGAAGGAAGAACTGGACAACACTTTGGAGTGAGAAGGGAAGGTTGGACACAGTCAGTCAGTGGCAAAGCAGTGTGTAGCGCTAGAAGAGGGTCAAGTTCGCAGGTAGCTCAGTGAGGCTGTAGAGCATTCCTCTTGTCATGCAGTAGGTGGAGAAAGAACACCAAGCATTGGGCAACATTACTTGGTGCAAATTTTTATTTTCTCATCTGCCTGAATGCTATCAGAAGCCTCCAGAACCACTCTCCTACATCCACAGCTGCTCATAAATTCCTTACTGGGTCACTGGAAAGTTCCTCAGTGGTCTACAGGTCATTGTGTCATCCGTGTAAGTGAGAAAAGTTATGCAAAGACTTTCATGTTTGTGTGCAGTGAGTTTAGATTTGGGACCCTGCATTTAAAAATGATTGCTCTATATTTCCCTCCTATTATTGCACCCAGAGCTGCAACTCCCCACCTCTGCACTCCACCTCCCCACTCTTCCCAACTGTAACATAAAAAATTCCTGTATTTCTTTTCCTCAACAGCTGCATCAGAGTTTTTTCTGTTTGCCTGTTTTCCCTCACTGTGTTTGGTCCCCTGGCTACGAGCTTTTGACAAAATGCACAAAGCATCTGTGGAAGGAAAAAAAAAAAAAAAGGGAAAAGAGCAGTTGTTTTAAACTGGAGATGCTGTGACAATCTTTGTAATTTAACCTTAATTATACACAGCAGAGCCATGGTCATTGGTGTTGAATCTGAAGTCTCATCCCATCTGCTGTGCCTGAGTGTAACACTTTCCTATGGGTTAAAGTCTGGGAAATGTGATGCTCTTCAGCTTGATTATCCCTTAGTTTGCAGTCTTCTGCCCAGGAGTATGCTCCAGTCCTCAGCCTGTGTGCTCTATTTACCTTGCAAGATCATAAGAGACATTAAGGGGATTGCTGGCTCATACCGACTCCTTTCCCTCCTCTGGTGATGCAAACCAGCCATAAACCTGTGGTGCGTAACAGCTGAGAGGAACTGCTGAGAGCAAGCCTTGGCGTTGCTAGTGCGCGCACACAGTGACGCAGGCAGAGCTGGTCTCAGCATTTTGTTCGCCAGCCTATCTCGCGCTAATCTTTTTTGCCGCTAACCTCCACCACCCTCGTACTAATGCTCATCCTCACATGAGTGAACACAAACCCAGCAAGAGGATTTGGGAGCAGTTTAGACAAATGGTTCATTAGGGTCTTTGTCTGCCAAGTGATGTTTTTTTTCTAAGATTCCCATCACTGAGCTGCTGTAAAAATAAACTCTCCAGACAGCTGCCACCGTAACAGACTCGTCTGGCATCCAGGCGTAAGGGACAGGGATCATTATCCCATCAAGAGCTAGCTTTTTTGCTCTTGGTTAGGCTGCTAGATGGGCAGAGCGGATCGCCTTGAGACAGATGAAAGCTGTGATTATTTTGCATTTCTTCTCAGCAGGGAGATTTGCAAGTACTATGGTGCTGCCCAGGTACTTCTGAACCTGGTGGAGGTTCAGAGAGGTTCACCCCCGTGGTTGCCTGTTAAAGGATGTGCTCCCTTGCAATAGAATCTGGATGCTGTTTGTATTGTGCAATCATGGTAGGCTATCTAGTTTAACTTTAAATAACCCAATTATACAGGTAGCCCGTGTACAGACAGTACCTGGTGGAGAATCTGGTTGGTTTCAGCCTCTGCAGTATCAAGACGTCTCTTGATGCCTCTTACTCTCTAACAGGAATCAATAATACAACTTGCTTGCCCAAACCCCCTTTCATCAGTGTCCCTTTTGTATCTGACGCTGCCTTCTTGCCCTGTCCACCTCCTGCCTTCTCTGTGAGTCGATCTCCACAGTCCCTCTAGCACTGACAAACAGCTCAAATCCCAGTGCCTGGGTTACACCTGAGGACTAAAGAACTACTGTCAGACTTGCTATTGAGGAGTTTGCTGCAGCATCACCTGCAAATAGGCAATTTTTGGAGCTTTCCTGGGTGGTTTAACAATTCATGCAATAGCATCTACATTTGGTTTCTAGTATTTTGCCTCCAAGCCCTGCTCAGTCAGTGAGAGGCAGACTCAAACCCAGACTGTGTGGTTCACTGCAGGATTACCAAACGGCTTCATGGTTTGCAGAACGCCCTTTATGGAGCTGCTTGTCCTGCTCAGACTGCCTTCCTTGTATGATATAATCTCTTCCAGTCTTCTTCCAGCAGACCTCCAGACCTCCTCCTCCTGCCTCTCCTTCCCCATTGCATCAGCTCCACCTGTTTATTTTCCCTCTTTCGCTAGACCAGCAGATAAAGCCACTTCTCTTCCTGGCTAACCCCTTCTGCAATCTCTTTTACCCCCCTCTGCAGACACTGCCCGTAGTCTCATCTGCTTCCCAAGCTTTCCACATTGCCTATTTGTTGAGTGAATATCTGTGGTAGAGCATTCCCTGTGATACCTCCACTCCTCCCTCTATGCCATAGCTTCCCAGTGCAGAGGGTGGGTATTGATCCTTTGGAGGAAAAAAAAAATCTATAGGATTGCTCTGCTATAGGCTCTCTAGGATGATCTGCTCAATGCAGGAATGATCATATTGGCCATGCAGAAATACAGAAATAAGTCACATCCACACTGTCAAGAACACTGAGAAAAAAAATATTTTATAAAATCAAAGAACCATATAGCAGGTTTTGATTTTTTTTTAAATAGGTCTTAATCTGAAGATAATTTTATTTTTATCTGTCTATTTATTTATTTGGTAGATGTTCATACAAAAAAATGGTCATCCTTTCCTCTGCAAAATAGTAAAGGTTTTAATTCCTCAAACTGTTATATCACTTAGCATAATTATTTGGTTTAGATGAGTAAACATCATGTCACAAAATGACCCTACACTCAAACTCTTCAGTATGAAAAAAATTGATGTAATTTCTAGAGCAAATGGAATATTTTATACTGCAGGAAGAGAGGCCATGGAAAGCTCATGGAGATGAGATCTGGTTGCAAGGCAGAGGGACTCACATCAGCAAGCTCTGTGAAGTTGCGAGAGAGGTGGTTTCATTAACAGAAAAGACTAAGGCAGTGAAAAGGGCTCAAATTGTATCTCTGCCTTTCTGGGTGAGCAGTCATTTTACTTGTTGTTCCCAGTCTCCATGATGATACTTACCTCCTCTGGAAAGTGCTCTAAGATCTACAGATGGGGAGAAGCATCACTGCTTAGTAGCTGTGCATTTCCAAACCTGCTCTGGTTTGGGTTCTCGTGCTCTCTGGGCGTGCTATATGCTCTCGTCGTATCTCCCACTCTCTGGGTGTGCTGCTGCAGACTGGGAAGCAGAGAGCATCCCTCATTCCCTATGCAAATCCATTGATGAAAACATAAAATGTATTGTGCTGCTAAAACTTGCTGAGCTTGTTGGAATAAATGCCAAGGATTAACAGCACGTAAATTCACCATTGATTTGACAACAATGATGTTATGTGCCCTAAACACAGATGGGATTTGTTCCGTGTTTAGGATGTGGGCTCTGAGGTGGAAAAAAGGGATTGCTAGTAATTTTTTAAGCCTCTTTGGCTGCACCAAGGCAGACTGTTGGCATTATATAAATTCTTTAGATAAAATAAATATCAGTCTTTGCATGAGGAGAGTGGATATTTGATTTTTCCAGTGTAAAGCTGAATGGTAAATCTGACTGTGGATCGCTATAAGCCAGGAAATAAAAATCATCCCATCCCTCAAAAACAGGGAGGAAGGAGATGTTGGAGTGGAAGAAGAATCCCAAAGGCCAGCAATAAAACAGGGGATTGTGCCTTAATAACAGTGGGACAAAGATTTCTTTTTAGGTAGAAACCTAGAAATGTCACTTCCACAATGTGTCCTTTCTGCGATCACTCTCTCCCTGGCCCCAGCGTTCAGCAACTTTGCAACCACAGTCCCTGTGAGACAAAAACTATTGTGAGCGAGAGCAGGGACCACCTGGGACAAAACTGTGGTACAGGGGGTGACAATTAATTGAGTAAGAGATGCAGAGACAAGGGAAGGGCGAGCTTTGATGGTTTACACCAGGACAGGCTTAGTCCCTGTCTCTTTAAGCCAAGCTGATGGAGTGCAGGTGGTTGCACAGCTGCTCCAAGCTGGGCAGCTGATGGCTGTTTGGGAGGCATGGAAATATGCAGAGTTCTCTAGGGACACGCTGATCTCTCTTTAAAATAAAAGCAAGCCAAGTTTTTTTGTTTGGTTGGGGGTTTTGTTGTTGTTGGTTTTTTTTGTTTGTTTGTTTGTTTTTTTTTTTTTTTTTTTTTTTTTTTTAAATACACTTGCTGAAATTTAGGGTCCTAGATCTATATTTAAACTTCTTAACACATGGCCTGATTTTCAAAGGTGCTCAGCATGAGCAACCCTCCCACTAACTGGTTTCTTTCTTGCTATGAACTATCCTCAAAGAGGGGTTTTCAAGTGTTCTCTTTGCTTTTAACAAGAAACACTTATTCATGTAAGAAAAGAAGGATATAACATCTGCCTTGTCTCCTGTCAGCCCTCCCATTGCGTTAGCCCTGCAGCCCCACCCGTGGTTAAGCATGGTGTGCAAATCGCACTGATAACGTGGCCTCACCCCCTCCCACCCATTAGCAACTTCAGCAAGATAATAACAGCATTCAAAACTCGTCAAAAATCACTACTTTAGTGCTTTCCTTGGTATTTGTTGGGGGTTGACTGCAGAGAAAAATTAGTATAGCTGCAGTTATAATCAGTTGCTCCTTCCTGCATTGGCATCCCAGGTCAGAGAGGGTAGAAAGGTTTAGAGCTCCTGACCATGGCACTGTCCTGGGTGGCATATTTGTGTTCGAGGAACAGGAAACAAGTCTTCTAAAGAAAGGACTCTTCCCTTAAAAAGAAATAAGTAAATGCTCTGTCTTCATTTCTAGGGAGGGCTTTTATTAAGTGCTTATCAGCTTATGAGCCAAAACTGATAATGCTGGCTCCTTAGTGAGCCTGTCCTCTTAGCCCGTCTGCTTGCATACTGACTTCTGTGGAGTTCTTGCATCCTTTCCAAAGCTAGGTCTATGTAAGATTAAGAAAAGCATGGTCATTTTTTCTTGCTCACCAGCTCCCTCACACACATTACATAGTTTTTTCCACAACAGGAAGACTGATAGGAAGAAAACCTGCAACAAAATCACATTATTACCTGCCCTAGCTCTGTGTGGATGCCATGAACTCCTTTTTGTACCTTATAGAAATGTTCCTCCAAAGGGAAAACAGTTTGATTAGCATGCTGCAACAATTTAATCATTAAATATCAGCAGAGATTATTCACTCCCTTATATTATCACTAAACAGCTTACATCTAAATGCAAGGGACCACCCAAATCAGTACAGTTGTACCTTTTTGGGTTGACAGGTTTATTCAAAAGAAAAAGTGCTGGAGCTCATTCCCATTTTCTGTAAGAACTGTCTGAAGAGTTGCACCCTCAGCAGGTTAACAGAAACCACTTGACTGAAGAGAACATGTAGATCGCAGCAGAGAGGTTGCCCATCTTGGCTCTCCTGGGGCTACAACATGCCAGTTGGAAAGAGTCATCCAAGCTATATTAGCACTTCAGAATCACGTACAAACCTTCCATAGTAATGCCTGACCCATCACTCCTCCGCTTAAATACTTGCTTTTCTTTTCACATTGGGCTTGTACAGAGCTTGGCACTGGGGTTGGAAACAGTACTGGACTCACCTAGAAATAGGCAGATGAGAGTCAGCTGCACAGACAATAGCAGCAAAATCAAGTGAGGGCTGTGCTTGATTACTGACGCCTGCTTTACTCAGAAACATGATCTAGGATTTCTGCAGCTTGTCCTGGGCAACATCCTTTACCAAATGTCTCATATACTGGCAATTATGCATGATAGTTTAGGAAGGGATTCTTTCAAAGGTAAGCTAGACAGAGGATCTTACTGGAAGACCTTTTGAGTTGGACTCATATTCCAAATTTGCAGTAAGGCTTTGGGAAAATCTGCCTTTGATGCATTGCTTTTGGGAGCGCTCCTGAGCATATGTTCTGCTTCCTTTTATAGGAATGCCAACAGATCACACTGCTTTTGCTCAGTAGGTGATAATGATGCACAAATGTTGTGGATCTTGTGAGAAGTCTAGTCCTCTGAACTGGTACAAAGTGGTTGCTTTCTCCTCTCATACCGAATTCTTTATTTAATCCATTGCCAGTGAAATTCATTAACTGACATTTCCCTCTTGGTATTCCCAGGTGCAGTTTCCTTCTGAGAGGAGGCACAAATCACACTGAATGGGATTCATCTCGCCAGCTCTGCTTGTCCAGAAGGAGGTTAGCATTAGAATTGCCTCCCCCAAGGCAGCTGGCCAGGTTCCCTGGTTAGTCAGTCGAGACATAGGCACCCCTGAAAGGTGTCTCATTTCACCTTTTCTAGCCACCTACATTGTCATGTGAGCCATCTGGAGGCATCTGTCTCTCTCCACTGACTGGGCAGAAAGCCTGGACAACTCATTTGGCCTGAACACCTAAGTTTTAGGCCACTGGAAGTTAGATGTGATGAGTCTCAGGAGACTGCTTGTTGCCCAGAGGCATGCAGATGGTGTGAAGTCTGTATCAGAAAAGCTTTCTGTAAATACAATTTACCTTTCAGTGAATTTACCTTTCTACTCTTTCATTGAATTTACCTTTCTACTCTGCCCTGGTGAGACCACATCTGGAATATTGTGTCCAGTTCTGGGCCCCTCAGTTCAAGAGGGACAGGGAACTGCTGGAGAGAGTCCAGCGCAGACCCACCAAGATGGTTAAGGGCATGGAGCATCTCCCTTATGAGGAAAGGCTGAGGGAGCTGGGTCTCTTTAGCTTGGAAAAGAGGAGACTGAGGGGTGACCTAATTTGTGTTTATAAATATATAAAGGGGGAGTGTCAGGAGGATGGAGCCAGGCTCTTCTTTGTGACATCCAGTGATAGGACAAGGGGCAAGGGGTTCAAGCTGGAACATAGGAGGTTCCACTTGAATATGAGAAAAAACTTCTTCACGGTGAGGGTGACAGAGCAGTGGAACAGGCTGCCCAGAGAGGTTGTGGAGTCTCCTTCTCTGGAGACATTCAAAGCCCGCCTGGATGCGTTCCTGTGTGATCTGATCTAGGTGTTCCTGCTCCAGCAGGGGGATTGGACTAGTTGATCTTTCGAGGTCCCTTCCAATCTCTAATATTCTGTGATTCCGTGATTCTGTGAAATATTTTTCCAATAAAAGACAAAAATGTCTGTCAAAGACAAAATTGATATGATTAATTGATTAATTCTAAGGAGAGCCATGAAAATGTGGATCCAGAAGAAACTAAAGACATAAACCCATAAAGTTGGCTGCCACTTTTCAAGTATTTCAATGTGTGGTAATATATATATGTGTGGTAATTTTAGATGAAATTTAGGTGAAGATATATTTGCCATTTTTCTCTCAACAGCCCATTCCTGTCATACCACTGAACATATGGGGTGCTCCGATCACATGTTGAACACACACATGCTTCAGTCCTGGAGCAAGCTGCAGGCTGAGGGTGAATGATGGATTTTGTTGGGCTTCCCTGTGAGATAACTGGTGGTGTGCAGGCAAGCAGCTGCTTTCCTGGTGCCTAAGAGCACCGATGTGCTGCTTGTGGGTGTTGCTGAGAGAGGTACAGCCCACCTCAGCTTCCTTCTTCCTTCCTGCCCCAATAATCCACTCCTGCATAGGGAACACAGCGGAGGTCAGAGCTCAAGGCTTTGGCGGTTTTTTAAGGAGTTAAATGTGCCCAGAGAGGAGCCTGCCTCTGTGTGCATTGCTCCCTGTGCTCCTGGTATAACCCCTGGTTTGGAAAACACAAAGGGTATGTTCCCAAGACACTGCAGGGATTGCATCCATTCCTCAAGCATGACTGGGGCCCAAATGGTATGTTAGACCCCAAAATCTGTCTCTCTTTCTGTGTCAGGGCACAGTTCCCACCTGTTCTTCTACCAGCCAAATAAATAATTTGCTTTGTGTGCTCCAGTGAGTGGATGTCTTGGAATTTGAACCTGTTCCGGTATCTCTCCTTTGATTCTGCATATATCAGGTCATTGCTGCCATTTGGTTAAGTACAGGTTAGCAGATCTCTGGTACTGGGTGGCTGAGGAGAGTTTTTCTTCTCTTCTGGGGCAAAGACCCAAATCTCACAGAGCTCTTGAAGAAAAATCTTGGTAGTGCTTTATGATTCTTGTTTGCTTTCACTTCATTTTCTCAAGCAAAATGACAGATTTGGGACAATGGAACTGAATGGGGTGTTAGGTCTGTCTGTTGTGGTTTTTTCCTCCATGTCTTGAGGATGGATTGATCTCATTTTGGCACCTGATTTTAAAAAAGCCTTCATGCCCAAGAGCCATGGCCAGACCACAGGGCCTTTTCTTGCTGGAACTAGATGGGGTTGAACCTAAACTCCTGTCTGCCTTCTTAGCAGTCTCTACTGCCTTTTTGGGTGTTTTCTGATCAACTTTTGTCCTTCCATGAAGGAAAGCCTCTGTAGCAGCAGCACTGTGTGGGGAGGGGTCACGTGTGGGAGCCAAGGCCAAGGTCTTTCCAAGACCATGTGACACCTAGATGCCAGGCTATGCTCAGCTGAATGTCACTTTGCCTCAATGCTTGTCTGAATTTAGCTCCTCTGGCGTGGATTGATCCCATTTCTCCTGAAGCACTGATGCCAGGATCTTAGCCACTCTCGGTTTCTTTAGTCACTGGCACTAGAAGAGAATGATTCAGCCACTCAGCTCTGAAATACCTTTTGGGGGTGCCCTCTTCTGTCTCTCCCTTGCTCTCTGCTGACTGCAAAAGGTGCTGAGACATGAGACTCCTGACATAGGTGCTTCTGCTGTCCAGAAGCCCCCTAGGATGCAGTCCCTACATCACTGGCTCCAGTGGAAACGGGGTTTCGGTTGTTGCCACAGCCTCGTGCCAAGCGTTGCAGTGGAGCCGTGCAACCTTGCTGCCCTTTTGCTGCCCAGCTGCCTCAGCTCTCTGGCAGAGCTTGCTGCTCCCTCAGTGGGCTGTCCACATACCCCTGCCCTGGTCCATCCAGGATGGCAGAAGACCCCTTAAAGGCAGCTTTAAGTGAAACAGAAATGCAAACTAGCCATAACCAGAAGTGCATGTTAAGCAGGATCTGTGTCTTGACTCTGGGAGATAAATGCATCTCCCACAATGCTCTTAAATCAAAACAAGGACACTCTCAGGAGCAGCTTTGGGACTGCTGTTACAGTTGGTGACCAAACTTATTTTCCCTTCTTTCTTTTGGCAAAGTATTTGTTTGTTGAATTGTGTGTTTTGTCAAGCCTGTGTTCATGATCTGCATCATGTGGTAGTCCTGCTTCCCTGCCAACCCTTCCAGAACCCCTGCAACAGGGGTGTAAGGCCTCTCTCAAGTGACAGAGATACTTTACAGCATGTCACAAAAAAAAGTTCCCTTTCTTCAACCTGAATTAGCCCTTTTTCCTCACTTTAAAGAAATCAGTTTCATTTACTTGGAAGAGACTTTGTGTCTCTGTTTCAAGGAGGGGCAGAAACAGAAGCAAATGAACAAAAAGCAAAGGGCAGGTTACAAAGATCCCCAGAGCAGGCTTCCTTCACCAGCATCCTTGAGACGTCCATCAGGGTGTCCTGTTTAGCCCCGTAGAAGATCCCGTAGAGGACCTGCCAGTACCCCATGGCATCCTGTGTCTCATAGCCTGCTGCCTGGCATCGTCCCTCTGGGAGATCTGGCACCGATTCCCACCAGACTGTCATTTCCAGGTCAGTCTCTGCATTTCTGCTGACCACGTTGCCTCCATCATGAGATCATGTCTTTCCAGAGAAAGCCCGCTAATGCCTTCATTCTGCAAGACCGGTATATATAGGGGGAGCTTCCCTGAGGCTGCACTGTGCAATCCAGCCTAGGCATCGCTGTCTTCCCAGCAGCTGCATTCCCCCCGCCACAGGTCGCAGCAGCAGCAAGCATGGACATTACCATCCAGCACCCCTGGTTCAAGCGTGCTCTGGGACCCCTCATTCCAAGCCGCTTGTTCGACCAGTTTTTTGGAGAGGGTCTCCTTGAGTATGACCTCCTGCCTTTGTTCTCTTCCACTATCAGCCCCTACTACAGGCAGTCCCTCTTCCGCAGTGTGCTGGAGTCAGGCATTTCAGAGGTAAGGGCCTTTCGTCTTCCTCCCCTTTTCCTTCCTCTCCCTCCTTACACCTCCACCCCCTCCT